>NW_020954569.1:7885708-7885931 GCF_900497805.2 Vombatus ursinus | reverse complement strand
TTTTTTAATCAGCAATGCTTGGAAATTCTTTCAATAAAGGTCAATTATTCTCCCATAGGAGCATATTCAGCTTTTCTCGATCAGTTATTCTTGCCATCTGTTGCCATTTGGAATATTATATTCCAAGTTTTCCCCATTTTTTGAGTGATGGCTGCTAAACCCTGTGTGATCCTCACTGTGGCTCCTCTTGTACAGAGTCTTAGGTACTGACTGCTTGAAGTAT
>NW_020954569.1:7868998-7885682 GCF_900497805.2 Vombatus ursinus | reverse complement strand
TGTGTGTGTGTGTGTGTGTGTGTGTGTGTGTGTGTGTATGTCTGTGAAAGAAGATCATGGGTTTCAAGTTATCCTATTATTCTTAATTCTTTTTCTTTTTATCTTTTATAATAGCTAAATTTATTTTGCCTGTGTGATACTGTACATTTTCTTCCATTGTTTTCAGTATTTTAACTTTATTTTAATTTTACTTATTGTCTCATGGAGTCATTGGTTGCTGTTTGATCCATTCTGTTTTTTAGGGAATTTTTTTTACTTGGAGAAGGTTTTGTATTTCTTATGTAAAGCTGTTACTTTTATTTACAATTGTTTCTTCCATAACTCTAATTTCCTTTCTGCTTTTTTCTTTAATGATCTTATTCTATTTATTATTAAAAGAAACATTTTATCCCCCCCAAATACTTGCTTTATCAAATACATACATGCATACAGACAGACAGACACATACTCATAATAGGACAGAGGAATGAGAATAAAAGAATCTCATATGTTTTTGTATGTATATATGTGTGTGTGTATATATATATATTATGCTCATATATACACACATATACATCTGTGTGTATGATTTTTTTCTTTTATTCCTCTATCCTACTTCCTTACTTCAGACTTTAAGTAAAGGGTCCACAAACTTCCAAAGGGAATGCCTGGCTGGTGTTGTTTGTTTCTTGGGGTATTGAACATTTTGTTTTTTTTCTTGATTTTAGGTTCAGTTCATCCTGGGGACCTGTAAGCTTCCTGTTCTATCAAAGTAGTCTGATCCAGAGCAGTCTGGTCATCAGACTCTAATCCATGTCAGAAGTCTACAATTTCATTATGTTGGTTTGGGTCTGAGTAATAAGATTGTAGGCTCACTACATCTTCAATTCCAGTAAACTATTGCTGGACTCAACCACTATTAGCAACTGGAAAGCTCTGCTGGTTCATAATAAAAGTACTGTAGGCTCCTTTTTGGTTTTAAATTTCTGCCCTGATTATTCTACCTTGGGTTTCAGACTAGACTAAAATTTAGAACTGAGACTCTACTCTTTTCCTGGGATCTGAGCCACACAGTTGCTACTTGCTTCTGAAATTTTTCCTCTCTTGGTACACAGACTAGGGCCAACAACAGCTGCTCACACTAGATGCCATTCATAAGTACATATCCCCTCCTCAGTCCATCCTTACATCTGTGACTCAGAACTTGGTAGTGATCAACAAAATGACCTCTTTCTTTGTTACAGTTAAGTCATTCAATATGGGATCTTTTACCTCCTTTTGCCCTGATGCACTGCCTCTCTCTATTCTGGAGTTTTCTGCAATGCAAGCTTCTGGCCAGATCCATCCCCATTGTTTACAGACCTCTCTTTTTGTCTCCCTATGGTTCCTTGGCTGGAAAAATGACTTACTATGATTTTTCCCTAATATTTATGAATCAGAATTTGGTCTGCTTCATAATCTGGATATGCTTGGTATTTTTCAGTGGGGAATACCCTACACTTTCATTTATTTAGCCATCTTGTCTCTGCCGTCTTCCCTTTTTCCCTATGTTTTTGTTTCGTTATCAAAACAGAGCATCCCTATTTCTGAAGCTCCTTCATTTCTCTCCTTTACTCCAATAATTTATCCCATGGACCATTAACTGTTATGAACAATCTCTCCTTTAAAAATGACTGCTTACACATATGTCCTGGTTGTCCCCATGGGGAAAAAACTCCACACTTTCCCTTTAACTCCTCATCTCTTCAAGGGTAACTGACTGGCTTCAAACCTGTAGGTGCGTTAGGGGGATGTTAACCCACCTATGTTAAGACTTCCTCCAGGAGAACGGGTGGATGAGAATAATTTGTTCCAGAGGCCATGAAAATGGCTGAAGCAGGAGATGTGGAGTACTTAGAGCTTGTCAAACCTCAAAGACACCAAGATTATCCAACATTTTCTAGAAAAAAAAAGTATTAAATATTCCAATATGCATTTCCACAACAGCGATAGAAAACATAAAACACACATGTATATTTTCACATACATTTATAAACACATGCATATACATACATATGTAGATACCATACACATATATACAAGTGTGTTTCTGTGCATATTTCTATATACGTCCCGGTGAAAAAATGGAAGAACTGGCAAGTCCAATCATAGCTTATGCAGAATATATCACAATGGTATCAACAGAAAAAAAATAGTAATTATCAGGTTATAAGAAACACAAGGGCAGATACTGAAACTCTGTAAAAAATTTGTATCTCCCCCACCTTTTAGTAAGTATTGTTTATCTAGTAGGCATTTAATGAATGCTTATTTTTATTCTGAATTCAATTGAATAGATCTTGTATAATATAGAAATTGAAGAAAAATACAGTGAAATCTGGAACCACAATATTTCCTTCCAGTTTTACTGATAATAATCTAATATCCACATTATTTATGTAGTTGATAAAAATATATATCAACAGAGCCATTCACAAATAGATACATTGTCAAATGATATGCACAGGCAATTATTTTTCAAAAGAAATAACAATCTTAGGAAAGACATGAATTAAAAAAGATGTAGATATAGATGATATAGATGTAAGGCTAGACACAAATGTAGATATATATCTATGTGTATATATGTGTATGTGTATATGTACATGCATATATTAATTATACACATATATAATGCATATTTACCTGTATAACTTCTAAACTTTATTGGTTATAGGCATGTCAATTATAATCTATCAAGGGTATATGAAAAGTTGTCTACTAAATATATTACACTTGGCTAAAATGTGGTTAATTTTGATTGCTTGAAAATGGAAAATAATGAAAATAAGAAGGTAAATTGTCCTCCCATAAAAACTTTAAAAATTTATATCAATATAAACTCTGAGAAAAAAAGTTTGCCTTCAAATGATATTTACATTTTTTCTATATTTCTATAATAAAAGTTCATATTTTAAAAAATGTAAATATTTTAAAACTGAACAAACTTTGTAAAGATTGTGCTTGTGTGAATATACAGTTGTCACTCTATAATATAATTTTATTCTCTAGTATTAATTCATGCTTATTTTTTTCATTTTATCAAGTTATTTCTCCTTTCAATTTTTTTAAGTCTACAATGATAAATAAATGCTCTACAAGAAGGAGTTCTGGACTTAGTAACAAAACCTTGACTTGAATCTCAGTATTGCTTCCAACTGAGTGTGTGCCACATTAAAGACTTTGCTTTACCTCAGGGGACTTCGCTTGCTAAATTCTAAAATAATGGGAGTAGACTAAATGCTTTCCAAGTTCCCTTTAGATTTAAAAATCTGTGGAAAATATCCTTTTTTGGGGGGGGTTATTACCAGGCATGCTCACCACTTGCCAAGCAAATTCTTGGTATGTAGTACATACTTCATGAGTAGAATTAAAGACAACAAACATAGCCATTCCTTAATGATTTAAACTTTGTTATTGCAGTGAATCTGGAGAAAAAGCATTTATTAGTTTCCTTTATCCCTCAATAATTCATTTCTTCTAACATCCAACACTTAAAATTTGATGTGTGGTAAAAACAAATGGAAAAATTATAGAGAAAATGCATGTGGAAAAATTGCAGATAAAATTGAAACAACTTTCCTATTTTATAGTTAATGAAATCATTTTGAATGACCCTCTGTCTTAGATACTTTATATATTTCTTCATTGTTTCACTTAAACTTTTACTATAGACATATGTTCATTCTTACAGAACATTCCTAGTCAAAACTCTTTTCTTATAAGAATGAATTTGAATAGATTAGTTGAATCGGCTTTGACATTTCCACTGGCACTAAAAGTTTCACGATTATCTTTTTTGGAAATGTTGAAAATTGTATTTGATTTTCTAAAATTGAAGTTCATTACCAAGTTTCCTAAATAACATTCTGAGTATTATAGTTGTTGTGAGTGCTTCAGTTATGACTGACTTAGAATTCTTAGGAGTGTATGGAGTATGACAGAAGTACATACTTACTGGTTACCACCTAAACAACTGTTTTTGAACACCTACATGGGCATTTATGGAGAACAGGTGCAGGGACTTTTGGTGGTTTATACTTCATGAAGTCACTATGGATGAGACTCAGAAAAAAATGAAGTTTTGCTGTCTCTAAAGGTGGAATAATTTCTTATTAAAAAATTGAAATCATCCTTAGAGTACTCAGTACTTCTGTTAATTACTTGAATTGCACTTTCTATTTTGAATTTAGTGATTGGTAAGTTAATAGTAAGATCGAAGAATATATATATTTTTTCCTATTGAAACATATTTCCTTTTTTCACATTGTTAAATATGTCTTTATTTTTTAAAGGGGATTCTTCATTAATTATTGATGTTAAAATCAATCACAAAATAATTCCCCAAATTCCCTGAGCTTCATTTTAGCTCTTATTCATTTATTCTTAGAACTGTGTGTGTCTTATGTTTAGATTTAGTTTGGGTTTGTTTTCCTTATCAAAATTCAATGATAGCTTAATGAAAATCTCCAATGCCTTTAGATTCAGGTGAATTTAATGGTATCATTTCCAGGCTTCAGAAGATGGCTTAAATTGAGGAAGCAATTATTATTGCACTCAATTGATGTTTCCATTAGAGAAGCATATTTGGGTCTTAATCTTTAATGGGATTATAGTTATTGTTAACTCGTTTCCCCACACACATGAAATCTCATCAAGGGGAAAATATTTGCTTTTTTCTTAGTTTCTTATTCTTTGACCTTCTATCATTCAATCCATATTGCTATGTGATTAAGGCATAACATTTGTGGCAAAAGAGAATACAAGTCAATAAATAGATTTTGTAAGCAATTACATTCCATAACATAACTGACATATGGCACCAACAAGTATTTCATCATTTGCAAGAGGATAAAGCTGATTTTTTTTTCTGAGCTCAATCTTTCTCTTGCGTAATTTGACAATTCACATTTCAGTGCTCAGATAATTTTTTTGCTCTTGTTGTCTTAATGTATTGTGTATTTCTGGGTTCTACAGTAGAGGAAATTTAGCTACTGTTTTTTGTTTGTTTGTTTGTTTGTTTTAGGCAATTGGGGTTAATGACTTGCCCAGGGTCACACAGCTAGTAAGTGTCAAGTGTTTGGTCTGAGGCCAGATTTGAACTCAGGTCCTCCTGATTTCAAGGTCGGTGCTCTATCCACCTTGCTGCCCCCCCCCTTTTTTTAAATCATCATGTGATTTATTTGTTTGTTCTGTTCTTTTGGGCTAGGCAATGGGGTTAAGAGACTTGCCTAGTGTCACACAGCTAGTAAGTGTCAAGTGTCTGAGCCAGATTTGAACTCAGGTCCTCCTGACTTCAGGGCCCATACTCTATCCATTGCACCACCTAGCTGCCCCAAATTGAGCTACTGTTTCAGACAATTTAGAAAATTAAAATAATCAAAATTAGGCATATTTTATCTCCACTATCTCTATATCTATAAATATCAAAGAGTTAGACTAAGCTTAATTAAACATAACTTCAAAAATTTTTTATTTTAAGGCTGTGTACATTAGGGAATATATAAAACAAACAAGTAAAAAAAAACAAGCACACTCAAATGGTATTCCACATTGTGAACAAGAAATATGAAAGTTAAATATTTATTTCCAGGATTTTGTTTTTATTAAAGGCAAGACTCATAAATATCCCTTTAAATTAAAAAAAAAAACAACAACTGGTTAACAAGCAGCAAGGCTCACATTTGTAAGTAATACACAAGAGTATTACTGTTTCTTCCTAGTATCAGTTAGGGAATGTATTTCTATATAATTTGTGTCTCAGTGGCAACTTGGATATAGGAGCCAGTAGGCAGGAGCAAGAATGGTTTCTGAAAGTATTAATCTCTATGTATATCCCACTCAGTTTGTAAGGCATATAATGAGTTTAAGAAATGTTTCTCTGGTAGCAGGTGGCTTCCTCACTGTGCCCCATTAGGGGTAGTACATCTACTCCTTTACTGGTATTGCTTCTTCTTTTTTTCCTCAAGATCTAGCTGTATGTACAGATAGTGATATGGACTGAAATTGTTATTGCATTGATGTAGGGAATGCCCAGATAAGAAAATTTCCCCTAACAATTTAGAGAACATATTCTTAGAGAATTAATTGTCTAGAACACTAGAGGTTGACTGATTTGTCCATGATCAAACAACCCATAGGGGTCAGAAGCAAGCCCTGATCCTAATATTTCTGGCTTTGAGGCCATCTCTCTATCAACTATGCCAAACTGTCCATAAAATATGATAATCTCTATTTATAGACTCTCTGGTTTATTGAAACTTGCACATTGTAAGATGATTTCAATATGCCTCCATTGCATTTGGAATTTCTCAATGGGATAGGGGTCTGCTTTTTATCTCCTTGTACCTTAGCCCCACTGAAACAGAGATGCATCTCTCCTCTCTCTACAAAAATTTAAACCTCTCATAAAATTTGTATATATGTCAGTATTATTTCTGCCAGCAAAGGATTTAGTGGCCTCCAAATTTTCTATAAAAGGATAGGGCAAATTAAATAATAACAATGAACAGACTTTGTGCAATGGGAGTGAATGGAATTAATTAGAGAACCAGAATCTCATACTGCAGGAGGCCAAGTAAACTGACTTCTCTTCCAGAGCTCAGCTCTCTTCCAGAGGGTCATGAAATCACAACCCATTTAATGGAGATACAAGTTTTGACTTGAACTTTCTTTAATAAGCAAGAAATTAGAAATGTGAAGGTCTCTCTGTCTATCCAACCATGTACTCTCCTTCAGTCTTCTGTTGGAAAGAGAGTCAAGAAACTACTCTGACTCTGATTCCCATTGTCAGTAATGGAAACTTGTCAGGTTGAGGACCTGGGTGTTAAGAAGGGGACATCCAGAGGTTCTGAACCCCATTTTATCCTAACCATATGGTGGGCAATAAAAGGAATGATTGCTCATTCCAAATTATATCCTTTCTCTCAAAAACTTCTAAAAAAACATAGGTTCATAAAACAATGTTCAAAAAACAAGAACCGAGGGTTTTTGATTCTAGGAGCCAAGGTGGTGGAGTAAGAAATAAGTCCCTCTCACCCTCCCTTATTGACCTATGAAAGCCAAGAAAATATTGCCCCGGGAAAAATCCTGGAACAGCTGAACCAGTGGAAAGATGAGGTGCAGCAGTCTTATAACCCAGGAAGCTTGGGTGATTAGTAGGAAAGGCCCCTGTTCCTCTGGGGATGGAGGAGCAGTATAGAAGGGGAGGTGTCCCAGCTAGCTAGTGGAAAGTCTCACCTCAGCATACCATGGGGAGATCTTGAACCCTAGGAAGTGGGTTAAATGGATCTAAGTAAGTGAATTAATCTGATCTAACTAAGGGGATGTACTAAGAGAAAAGGAAAGAAGGATAAAGGGTAAATTACATTATAGGAAAAAGCCTAAAAACCTATTACACTAGAGGGAAAGAAGGGAGGGAGATGAGCATGGTTTCAACCTTACTGTCATCCAAATTTGGCTCAAAGAGGGAATAATATAATCAGTTAGGTATAGAAATTTAACTTGCCATATAGGCAGTAGGAGGGAAAAGGGGAAAAAAAGTAGTAAAAGTAAAGGAGAAGAAAAGGGAGGGGCACAGTGAGGGAGGTGGTAGTCAAAAGCAAAACATTAGTGAGGAGGGAAAGGGAGAAAGGAAAAAGAAAAGCATAAAGGGGGAAAGTAGAATAGAGAGAAAGATACAGATAGTAATCATAACTAAATGTGAATGGGATGAACTCTCCCATAAAATGGAAGCAGATAGCAGAATGGATTAAAAACCATAATCCTACAATATATTGTTTATAGGAAACACATTTGAAACACAGGGAGCAGGGTAAAGGTGAAAGGCTAATGTAGAATATGTTATGCTTCAGCTGAACTAAAAACAAAATACAACAAAACAAAACAAAACCAAAAACAGGAGTAGCAATCCTAATCTCAAACAAAGCAAAAACAAAAATAGATCTTATTAAAAGAGATAAGGAAGGAAACTACATCCTGCTTAAAGTCACCATAGGCAATGAAGTAATATCATTGCTAAGCATATAAGCACCAAGTTGTATAGGATCTAAATTCTTAGAGGAGAAGTTCAGGGAGTTACAGGAAAAATAGAAACAAAACTATACTGGTGGGGAACCTCAACCTCCTCCTCTCTGAAATAGATAAATCTAACCACAAAGTGAACAAGAAAGAAGTTAAGGAGGTGAATAGAATTTTAGAAAAAGTTTGATATAGTAGAACTCTAGTGAAAATTGAATGAGGATAGAAAGGAATATACTTTTCTTCTCAGTGGCATATACACAAAAATTGACCATGTACTAGGGCATAAAGATCTTACAATCTAGTATAGAATGGCAGACATACTAAATTCATCCTTTCCATATCATGCTGTACTAAGAATTATATGTAACAAAGGGCCATGGAAAGATAGACCAAAAATTAATTGGAAACTAAATAATTCAATTCCAAAGAATGATTGGGTCAAACAACAATAATAGAAAGAATCAATAACTTCATTCAAGAGAATGACAATAATGAGACAACATACCAAAACTTATGGGATGCAGCAAAAGCAGTTCTTAGGGGAAGTTTTATATATCTAAATGCTTACATGAATAAAATAGAGAAAGAGGAGATCAGCAAATTGGGCTTACAACTAAAATAAAACCCTAGAAAAAGAACAAATTCAAAAACAAGAACAAATTGTTGAACTCTGAGACAGCATCTGCTTTGGTCTCTCATTCCCGTAGTAATGCTTTACAGGTGAAGATCCCTAAAATCAGGGCTAACAATGTCTCATGATATAGATGTGTAGGGAATCAGTTAGAAACATGCGTTCTACCAATAGTGAGCTCAGTGCCAAACAGTCTTACTTTTGCTATAATTATAAGGAGTAAAACATAGCCCTTTTTGAGGCAAGGCATTATAGAAAACAACTAGTAGTAATTTCTTTTTCTAATACTTTATTATATTTAAAACACTATGAAAGCCTTTCTATTGCTTTCCATTTGATACCCATCTTATTAACAGTGTTTATCATTTGTGGGACCTTTGTTCTCCTGTCCATTGGTTCTTGCCATATCCAGGAATATGTCATCAACAATACTCTCAAATGCTGTGCAAACCAGGTTAAAATATAATTGGAAATATTTAACAAATTAAATAAAAACCTAATGAAACAAATATTAATATGTAATTTCCTAAGTCAATATGTGGCCCAACATGGATTCTCAAGAGATTAGTGGCCACCATTAATATTTCTGTGACTCCACTAACTTTAAATATTGACAGCTAGTTCTTTTGAAATTATTTTTGAACTTGGCTTTATCTTGGCTCTACTTTGGTGACAATCTGAATATGTTCAGACAGTAGAAGTTGATTCTAAAATGGATATTATACATAAGTAGTAATTTATTATTTGTTATAATATAGTCATATTAATTGGTTATGATATCTTTGGTGCTCACCATATCCAGCACCTTCTAAACCTTTAGCCTATTTACCTTTGGCCTCTTTTCTATCTTCATTACTAGATATATATATATATATATATATATATATATATATATTTCTTTTCATAATAATTTTAATTATTTATTTAAAATCTATTTTATTAACTTTGACATTACTAAAATTCCCTCTAGTGTGATGATTAAAATGGTTTGAGAGTTTCTGGGTATTTTAATCATTTTATTAATAAAGTTAACATAGTACTAATAAAATGATGGTTATTTGGCTGTCTCTCTCTGAGAACAAAGACAATCATAGTGGTGGGTTCACAGTTTATATACTTTTTTCAAAGTGTAGGTGTTCAGAAAGGGGCTGAGATTGACATCATGTTACCTTTGGACAGAGAAACTATTTCTATATTCAGACCACCCCCAGCCTTGAGTTATTTAAATAAAAGGATATGTTTCCACTCAATCTTGAAGAGAACAAAATGGGTTTCCCCACCTTAGATAAATTCATTATAAGGTTGGGTGGGCTCTGACTAAGATTGGGGGGAGTTAATTCAATTGTATTATCAGTAATGTCCTTTAAGAGACTGAACTCAAAATCAGGATTTTGAAAGAAGGGGAGAACTCTGAATCTCCCCAAGATATTGGTCATTAATAATCATTTCTCTCACTAGTATCCTTCCCAAAAGCCATCCCATATAATAATTAAAAAAAAAGAAATTGGTAAAAGTAATCAATAAATCCCAAAAGTCTGAAAATATGTTCAATGTACTACATTTGTAGACCTCCCACCTCTGTAAAGAAAAAGGTTCAGAGTGTGTTCTCATAACTATTCAATGGAACCATTTCTGTTCTTCATAATTTTAAACATTCGGTTTTGATTATTTTGTGCTTATTATTTCCATTTTCATTGTTTCAGTCACTGTGTATATAATTTTCTTAGCTTTATTTTTTTCACCCTGTATCAGTTCATATAAATCTTTTCATGCTTTTCTGTAGTCAATATCTTAATCATTCCTTACAACAGTGTAATATTTCATTATATTCAGGTGCAATAATTTGTTTAACCATTTCTCATTTGATGCATATGTACTTTGTTTCCAATTCTTTGCTATCACAAAAAGTGTTTTAAATGTTTTAGTGTATATGGGGAATGCTTTTCATCACTGACCTCCTTAGTGTGTAAACCTAGTAATGGAAACTCTGGTTCAGAGCGAAAAGACTTTTTTTTTAAACTTTATTTGCTAAATTCTGATTTTCAAAAAAATTGTTATAAATTTCCATGTCTACATGTATTTTTATACACTAGTGTGACTATCTTTCCGTAATGCCTAAAACATTGACTATACTCATTTTTTGCCATCTTTGTCAATTTATAGAGTATGAGTTAAAATCTTAATGTAGTTTTGATTTGTATTTTTCTTATCATTAGTGATTTAATGGTAAATATGCATGCATGCATACACGAATATATACATATGTACATATATACATAATTATTTAGAGCTTTTTTACCTCAGCAAAGCACTTTACAAATTTTATTTAATTTTATTCTCACAACAACCTTGGGACATAGATATTTTATTCCTGTTTTATAAATGAGGAAAATAAGTAGATGGGTTAAGTGATTTGTTTAGAGACACGTAGAAATTAAATGCCTGGTACTAGATTTGACTTTGATGTCTTCATGACTCTAGATCCAGCACTCTATCTGCTTTCTACCTAGCTGACTTGTAACATTCTTTCATAGGCTAATTAACAATTCCTTTGAGAACTGCTAGATCATATCCATCAATTGCTGGTGCTCTGTGGATTATTCTTAAACTTTTATGTTTTTTTTGTATATTTCAGACAATTCATTCAGAAAAAAATATATATGTAGCAAAATCTCGCCTTCTCCATATTTGTCTATTTTCCTTAAATTCCGGGGACTGATTTATTTGTACAAAAGCTTTTCAGTATAAGATAATAGAAGTTATCTATTTAATCTCTGATAATTGCTTCTACTTTTTTATTTTTTATTTTTAGTTAAGCATATATCTCTTATCCACAGCTATGAAATGTGTCATCTCATAATCTTTCTTTTTGCTTTTTCTCCCCTTTATTTTTTGGGAATGTGTTGAGGAATATCATGGAAGGTGCTTATCTAAGCCTAATTTCTACAAAAATGCTTTCAAGTTTCCCAACAAATTTTATTTTTTAAATGAACTAATGAATTCTTTCCTGAATAATTTATGTTTTCAAGTTCATCAATATTTGTGTTATTGAATTTCAGTGTCCCTGATTGTTCTTTTCCTAGTCTGTTACATTACTATATCTTTATTTTGTTTTAAAACAGTTTGGTGACTACTGATTTATAATAGTTTGATAACTGGAATTACTAATATTCCTTCATCCCAACCATTTTTTCTTTATTTCTTTATGATTTCCCCCTAATATATTTTTTAAAATAGTTTATCCAGTTCTCTGAACTATATTTTTGATAATTTTATTGGTATAGCATTAAAAATCAAAATTGTCTTTGGTGGTTTTGTCATTTTTATTATATTGGCACAGGCCATACATGAACATTGAATATTCTCATAGGTATTTAAGTATTGTTTATTTAAGCTGTACTTGCAATTGAATCTATACAAATGTACTACTATAATCTTTGTTAGTTTGATCCCCGAATATCTTATTAATCATTTAATTACTTAAAATTATAGTTCCTTTTCTATTATTGTCTCTTCAATGTAATTGCATGTTATATTGCAGTATACTTAATTATGTTACCTTATGTAATAATATATATCACAATACAGTATATTCGGCTCTGCTCTATTTTACTCTATTGATATTCTATTTCATGGATATTCTGTTGCTTTTGACAATTTATTTTATAGCTTGAACATTTGTCAAGGCTATTAATATTCTCAATTAGTATATTTGATGATTCCTTGGGATTTTTCTAAATAAACCATCATGTCATCAGAAAAAAGAGTAGTTTTATTTCCTCTTTCTTTATTGTTATGGTTTTAATGAATTTATCTTATTTTCTGGCTTTTGTTAGCATTTCCAGAACAATGTTAAATAATAGTGAAAAGAATGGGTATCCTTGCTTTACACCTGAATTGACTGGCAAAGTTTTATTGTGTATGCATTGCATTTGTTGTTTGTTTTTCATTGCAGAAATATTTTTGGGCCATTCCAAGTGAACTTCTTTCTATGCATTTACTTGGCAAGGTTTTTAGAATAAGTAAATGATATGTCTTGGAGATTGATTTTTTTGTATATCCTTTGCCATAATCTTTTAGTTTTGAATGTTTCAGTACACTGTTTGTAAAAATCTAACTTTGGCATGACTTTTTTTTTGCTGAATCATCGTAGTATATTTGACTAAAATTTATTTTTTTAATCAAACGATATTGAAGTATTATTCACTTTCTCTATTTTGTCCTTTCCTGTTTTAGGCATACTCTACTTGTCTTATAAGAGGACTCGAGTAAGGTGCTATATTTCTTAGCAAAATTCTCAGTTTTGAGAACAATTTGTGAAGTATTTGCCAAATTGTTCTTTAAAAATATGATATAGTTTCTTTGAATCTATCAGGCCCAGGAGTATGCCCACCCATTTACTACTTTAATTAAAGCTGGATCTAGTTCTTTTCCTGAGATTGTACTATTTAAGAACTTAGTTAGTTTAGGTATTTTATGTTTTATGGTTTCCCTTATTTATTTTATGTTCTTAGTTTTAGTAGAATATAAGTACATAGTAGGTTCTGTTAGCTCTTTTGATTTTCTCTGGCTTTGTTGTGATTTTGCCTTGTTCATTTGCTACTTTGTGCATTTGATTTTATGTCATGTTAATTTTTTAGTCATATAGGCTGAAAGTTTATCAATATTATTATGATTTTAAAAGAATCAGAATTTTGTTTATCATTACTATAATATATTCTTCAAATTTACCTATTTCTTCTCTAATATTGTTATCACCACTTTTGTAATTATGTTAGATTCATTTTTGTTGAATTTCTAATTTATTTTATAATTAGTTCATTTTCTTATTTTTCTATTTTGTTACTATTTTGTGATTACATATGTATTAGATACACACATATTATATATATAATATATGTATATATGTGTGTGTGTCTGTGTGTGTATATATATACACACACACAGACACACACACACATATGTTGTTTCAGAAGTAACATTTTCTTTCACATAACTGTGACTATTGCTACAATTTGTTACTTAACTCAGTCTTTATATTGGATTTCATTGACAAATTTCCATTTGGTTCATGTTTTTGTTTTGGGGCCTCATACAAATTACTATTATTATTATGTTATTGTCTATCAAAATAGGTTTAATATATCTGCCTTTTTGTGTTTGTTTGCAATATCTCTATGCCTCATACATGGTATGTTTTGTTAAAGGGTTCCATGTGATTATAAAAAAATACATATCACCTTGAGTAGTTCCATTTAGGGGACACTATATATTTAACATATTTCTCCATCAATTTATTAAAATCTCTGTTTTCTTTTTGTTTATCTTTATTTCAAGTTTGTATAAAACTGAGACTAGAAATTTAGAATCTCCTGAAACAATCATATTACTATGTCTTTGTGATACAATTGATTTTTCCTTTTGTTAAATTAGATGTCAATGTATTTAGAATATTACTTTTAATGATAAACTTTCTGTTCCTGGTTCCTTTCATCCAAATGTAGTTTCTCTGTTTTAGCTCTTTTTTACATTATGAAGGATTAGTTTGTGTTTTGGTTTGTTTTGGTTTGATTTTGCTTTGATAGTATGATTGCAACTCTTATTTTCTTCAATTTGCTTGATTCATAGTGTTTTTTTTCCATCCCTTTATTTTTCTTCTGTGTATATCTTTGATATTTTAGCATGTTTCTTAAAAGCAAAATACTATGAGCTTTTCTTTTCTTATCCTATCTACCCCTTTAAAAAAATATTGGATTGCTCAATCCATTCACAGTTTTAAGTTATATAAGTTAATTTTACATTTTTCTCAATTTGTTTTTCCTGAATTGATATTTTTACTATTTTTGTTGATAAATATGATGCTTTTATCTTCAATTATTTTAGCTTAATCTACTTTAAAAGAATTGTATTTGCAACATATTTCTGTGACTCACCATCTAGCACCTCTATTTTCCTGTTTGTCAAATTTTCTCCTGGTTTTTAGAGTTTTGTTTAGTTTAATTCATTTTTCTTTTCTTTTCTCTAGTTTTCTAATTCTTCCTTTTTTTCCCTCAGTTAAGTGTTCAAGAAAAGTTTCCCTCAGTTTCCTTCAACTTGGTTTGTTAGGTAGTTTTTTTTAATTTTATTTCCTAATTTCACTTCTTTTGGGGGAAAAAAGATACATTTTTCTTATTACCTTCAATATTTCTCTTCCCTTTCTCTTTCTTCTAGACTTTTATTATATGATTCCTTAATCTGAATTTTTCATGAAAATTTCTAAATAATCTATTTTGAATTCTCATTTTTAAAACAATTTCTGTGCTCTTACTTTGAAGATCATACCTGACCACTTTTTTTTCTGTTGTTCATCACTCTTAGAATGATCAATTCTTCCAGGTGATAGAGAAGATAGAAGTAGTGCCATATAGTATCAATTTTCCAATGTCAAAGTAACTAATCAAAATATTAAGCAGCACTAGGCCAAGAATACAAGCCTGGTGTAATCCATCCTTTCTTCTTTCCATTGAATTATTAACAACTGTTCTTTGAGTCTGGCTACACAATGAGTTCTGAGTACATATGGTTGTATCTAATCAATGTCCCTTAATCTTTCCCACAAGGATATTATGTGATGCTTTATCAAAAGCTTTGCTGCTAGAAAAGTGTTTCTCAAATATTTTAACATAGTAATACCTAAGGTTAATCTGCAAAATAAGTAAACTCTAATCAGAGCATTCCCTTCATCTACTAGTTTAGCAGCCTTGTCAAAAAGAAAATGAAGTTAATCTTACATTAATTATTCTTAATGAACCCATTATGACTTTGTACAATCACTTTTTCCTTTTCTCAAAATTATGTAAACTCTGTCATGCCCCTTTTTTTGTCATTTTATTAAATTCCAGATAATATTTCCCTTATTCATTCTTCTAATCACTTTTATTTCACATGATCTTCTTAATACCACTGTCAACAGTTCTTCATCATGTCTACCAGTTCTTTCAGAATACGTGGATGAAATTCATCTGGGTTGGTTAACTTACATTCTTAAAGAAGAGGTAAGTATTTCCACAGTCTCTTTATTATCTCAAATATCAACTACTTGTTAAACATTTTTATTCTGCCATTTCCATGGTGAATGTCATTTTCCTTTACAGAGAAACAGAAGCATAATAAAAATGTTCACCTCTGCCTTTTTTCTGTTGTCAGTTAATACCATCTCTGCTGCCTCATTATTTTCCTTTCTTTTATTCTCTTTTCCTCCATTGTAAATTTTGATATACCTCTTCATTGCTTTTAAATATCTTTGTCAACCTTAAATCATTCTTAAGGATAGTATTCCTGACATATTTTTAAAGTGTATTTCTTACACTATATTTATAAGACATTATATTAATTTTCTCCTTGTTGGCCTTGATTCCATTTTCTGTGCACTAATATGAAGGCTAAGTTGTTTGGTGAGTTCCCTGTGCATATACTCCCATGTCTTCATAGTAGTCCCATTTTCTTCCTCATTATAATATTTTCCTTCTATGTCTAGAGAATTTCATTCATAAGTATTTACCATTCTTCCTGGACTTTATCAGAATCATTTAAATGTGCATGGGGGTGATTCCTATTTTTTCTGAATTTATTAAAACTTGTGTTTCCATAATCTACAGTCTTTGACAGGATATTACTAAGTTTATTTTTTCTCCATTTCTGTCATAAGTTAAAGTTAGAGTACTCATTGCCCTATCCACCCAGATCCTTATTATTTCCCCCCAAGAAACTACTACCTCCCTATTATTATGAATGAAATCCAGAATAGAACTTGGCCTACTGATTCTTTTATCTTTTGAAAGATGAAACTATCACTAAATAAAGTCCATAATTTATTAGCTCCTGCACTTTTCTCTACTGGATCATGCCTCTGTTCCAGGCTTGTGATCCACTTCTCATATTGCCAATACAGTGCTCCTTCTTTTTCAGGTGTTCTGTAGAATATTATGTCAATGAAAGAACCATTTCCATTACTCTTCTTCTTTGCCTTCTCCT
>NW_020954569.1:7868567-7868936 GCF_900497805.2 Vombatus ursinus | reverse complement strand
AATAGAATAGAATAGAATAGAATAGAATAGAATAGAATAGAATAGAAGTTCCTTTATGGCATCAAGATATTCCAGCAGTTCCTAATAACCTCCAGGAACAAATATAAAATTATCAGCTTGGTACTCAAAACCCTTCATAACCTGCCATCTCACTCAAAAACTTTCTAGATTTTCATACCTTATGTCCTCCCCTCCTCCACCATAAACTCTGCAAACCAGTGACACTTGTCTCCTTGCTGTTCCTTGGACAAGATACTTCACTTCCTGACTTCAAACATTTTCACTTGCTGTCCCCTATGACTGAAATATTCATTCTCTTCATCTCCACCTCTTTTCTTCTCTGACTTCCTTTAAGTAACATCTAGAATC
>NW_020954569.1:7862835-7868536 GCF_900497805.2 Vombatus ursinus | reverse complement strand
CAATCTTGTATAGGAAGCTTTTCCTGAAAACTGAACACACACTGGATACACACACACACACCCACACACACACACACACACACACACACACACACATATATATACACACACACATATACATATACATATTCATATCTTATATGGCTTATATATATACATACATATAAGCCATATATATATGTGTGTGTGTGTGTGTGTGTGTATGTGTGTGTGTATATATATACATCAACAACCAAAGTTCATCTCCATAACATAATTAGGTATCCCAATTGATTTTAAATTGCAACTACTAATAAAGTTAGACATAAATAATTACACCTTTAATATTTTTCAGTGATTTGTCCCTTAAATATCAAATAAAAATTTCACTGACAAGCTTTCTTAGGTGTAAACAGGATTTTCCAAAAAAAAAATTCATTGTTTAATCTTTTTGCATCCAGCTGCACATCTCCAAACCCAAATAGTTTACACTAGGTAGAAGCAATGTCTAACACAATCAATTTGTTGGGAGTAAGGAAATATTGTCAAAGCATAATTTTGTCTGCAAGACACATTTTCTCCTCTGAAAAATGTTGATGACACATCCATCAGGACTCTTGTCAAAACATTATTGCTGTGAAGAGTTCTATGAGACAGCAAGTTACTATGTATTTTTTTATGAAAAACAACCCTTATACTTGCTTCACACACTATATATATTTGTCTTGTCATCAAAATGAAAAAGAGCTGAATATAAACTTGTTCCTACTTACAATGAATCATGTCTGACACATATTCATGTGTTATTTTATGTATTTCTGAGAGATGCTCAGCTTCATCTCCCAAGTAGAGGAGGTTTATATCTGGGTCACTTAAAGTGAGAACAGGGTGGAAATTTTCCAAAGATTCTTTCTAAAAATGGCAATTGGATGATCTAAGCAGAGGTGTTTTAAGGAATATTCATGTGTAGATATGGGGAAGATTGAAAGAAATTACATGAGAAATTCTGAATATTTTGAGTAATTCTACAGGAAGTTTCTCACAAATCCTCTTAATTCTAATGCCTTCCCTCTGTTAACTATTTTTTATCCTGTTTTTATAAAATAATTTGTTGTCTCTCCCATTAGATTGTGAACTTCGTAAGTGCAGAGACTGTTTTGTTTTTGTTTTTGTTTTGTTTTGTATATCCAGTACTTAGCACAGTACCTGAAACATAATAAACAATGAATAAATATTGATTGATTGAATTCCCAAATTTGCTTATTTCTGTCCTTTTAGGTCAAATAAAATCAAATGAAAACCTGTAGCAATTGGAAAGAGAGTTACTTAGGTTCAGAGAAATTTTAAATGCAATACTTGATTAGTTTCTCCAACCCATTTATATATATATATATATATATATATATATATATATATATTTCCATTTAGTGGCAAATGGCTCTCCAAATAAGTTATTATGTGGCATTTTAATAATGAAAATTTAATTATTTTTAATTCTAAAACTATAAGCAATGATGGAAATATAGGCAATGATGGAAATACAAAGAAAGAGCTTAGGATTATATATTTGCAGGACTCTCGGGGGTCATCATTTTACAATCAACCAAGTTATCATAAATCATTCATAAAGTGCTCTCAATGTGCCAGGAACTGTGTTAAGTGCTGGAATACAAAGAAATATAAAAATTCTTCATTCCTTCAAAAATCTTACATCCTAATGGAATAAACATATAAATAACTGTGTACATGTATGTATATAATCTGTATAAATACATACATTTAACACACATATATACACATACAAAAACAAATTACAAATAACAAAACACATTTCAATATAGATGGAATGAATTATTTGTAAAGAAGTTGATATATGAGTTGAGTCTTGAAAAGAACCAGGGAAAGCATAAAAGCATTTGTGTGTGTGTGGCAGGGTAGGGGAAGGGGGGTAGCAAGGGGCGGGGAAGAAAGGCACCTTTATAGGCCAAGAGATAACAAGCACAAAGGCACAAAGATGGGAGATGCAATAGCATGTGTGAGAACCAAGTAGGAACATCATTTTGGAAACCTGAAGATCAGAGCAGTTATGACTTATTTAATGTCACACATTGGTAGAATCACCAAGTTCCTTTTATTCCAAATCCAATGACCTTTCCACCACATGCCACAGTGCTTGCACTAAAGGAATTTAAAATCTTAGAGTAACAAAAATTCAACAATTAAAATGCATTAAGTCAATGTCTCTTACGCAATATTTTAATGATTTTAAGTGTGTTATGTCTATTCAGTTTATTTGATGATTAGGCATAGGTGATAGATTCAGTATCATAGAACTGCAATGTTTGAGATGACAAAGATGTAAGCGTAATTTTATTAAATCCACAAAGTACAAATGTTCATAATTATGATATACCTGAATGTTGGTCAGGACACTTAAACTACTTGAACACCTATATCAATGAGTCACTGATTAACTCCTGAGGCAGGTCTTTTAACTTTTGGATAGCTTCATTGGGAATTCTTTTTCTTTCTCTCAGTTCTAAATTTGTCTCTGCAACTTCAAACCTATTGCTCTGGGGCAAAAGAGGGCAAATCTAATCTCTGTTTAAAAAAACTGTAACACAGCTATATGCCCTACTCCTACCACAATCCCTTTGCTGAGTCTTCTCTTTTCCTAATCTCACTAAGACTCATATGATAGTCAAGATTTTGGCTTCTCAGAAGGTTATCAATGTTCTTTCTGAATTTGGGTACCCCAAAATGAACACAGTATTCTCTAAGTGGTCTAACTAGAGCACACTGTAGAGGAACTATCATTTCCTCATTCTTAGAAGCTGTGCGTCTCAGTGAAATCCAAGATTAAATTGTTTGTTTTTTGTTTGTTTGTTTTTTGAAGTGGGAAAGGACGGGGGGGGGGGGCTTCCACATCATACTACTGACAAAATAAGCTTAAAGTCTCTTCAGTAGCAGTTTTTCTCGTGCAAGTTAACCTAATACTTTATTCCTCTAAGGAACTTTTTGGATCCTGATTCTGTCTTTCAGTGTGCTATCTATGCTTTCCACCTTTATCTCATCTGTGCTATTTGATAAGCCTGGAATCTATGTATTTATATAAGTCATTAATAAAGAAAAATATTAAAAGTACAGGGCCAAGCTTAGAGCTTTAAGGAGATGTCTGTTCCACAGTGACTTTGAAACAAAAGATTGCTCTTTGAATCTGATCAGTCATATATCTGTATCTTTTCCACAAAAAATTAGTGAGAGATGCCCCATCAAATATGCTGCTAAAACTTAGCTAAATCATAGCTATAACATTATCCTTCATGGGCCAGCTTTGTAAACCTATTAATAAAAAGAAATTAATTTAGATATACTTTGATGAAACCATGCTGACTTTTAAAAATAACTGCTTCCTTTTCCCCCAGATATGCACATATCATCTTTTTAATAATCCTTCCAAAAATGTTCCCAATAATTGAAGTCAAACTCACTGGTCTATAGCTTAAAGATTCTATTATCTTCCCTCTTTTGAAAAGAGACATTTGCCCTTCTCCAGCCCTGCAATATCTTTCCCAACAAAAGTATTACTGCCTGTGGCTCAGCAATCACATCTACTAGTTCATTCAGTATCTGAGTACCTAAACTATTAGATACAGTTTATCTAGGTAAAGTAATTTGAACTCATCAAGGTTATTTAGGTCATTTTCAGTGTAGAAGTCATTTTTTGGGGGGGACAGCAAAAACAGAAAGTAAGAAATGAGCAGCTCTAACTTCTCTATGTAACTAGTTTTGTCTTCCCATCCACCACAAGAAGGTCTATCATTTCTTTGCTCCTCCTCTTTCCCCCATGATGTTTAGGAGCATGAGAAGAAATGAACTCCTTCCCCAATTTATTTTGAGCAGTTAGAAAGGGGCATATATAAATTTTTAAAAGCTTGCCTAAAATCAGGATATTGACATTTTGCTGTAGACAACAAATTACCAGATGCTACTGGTAAAGAGGATCCAGGAATATAAATCTAACATTGGTCATTTTAAACAAGGATTCTCTAATCACTGCTTGATCAAACTGAGTGCCAATATCTCTTCTATTCAAAATACACAACTTAAATTTCCTAAAATGGCTGCTGATTTTGAACTATAAGTCATATTATTCAGATGATCCTAGACATGCATTGAAGAACTCTAAGCTTTCTTCTAATGACAGAATACTTTAATTCTTTCTTTTTCTTTTGATAAACTCTCTCCTATATGACTAGCATGTTTACAGAGGTCATAGTAGTTTGACATATCTGGGTTTTCTAGTGGAGGTAAATTCCTGAATTAATCCAGACTTCAGATATGGCTTTGGATAGTCTATGATGAAGTTAAAAAATGATATTTAGTGAAGTGTAAAAAGAATGGGAAAGTAAGAAGGGGCCCAATGATAAAACTCAGTTGTGGTTTCATAAAGCAAATATAGTATTTTATATTTGATCCTATAGGCAATAGGGAACCACTGGGTTAATTGAATATAGTTAAACTTGTCCTTTGGGTAGATCATTTTCACAGCTGATATATAAAGTTTTCACAGGAAGAAGTAAAAGAAAGTATAATAAAATAGATAAATAATAAAAATTAAAATGTATAAAGCCCCTAAAATTAGGGCCCATAGAATCAACACAATCAACTCACTGTCTGATGAGTCTAAATTTTCCATAAAGAATCCTCACAGCAGTAGTGCCATCCTATGAATTGTACTCCCTCTGGAAAGGGAAGACACTTTGCAACTACTAGAAAAACAACACTTTGACATTCACCCAAATCCCTTGTAGAGCTTGTTAAAAGAAGACCTCAGTCCCAAAAATGTGCTTTAAATGAAACAGTCTGAACACAGATTACAAAAGCATTTATTGGCTGAAAAGAGTTTTCAAGAGAGAGAATATGCCAGGGAGCAGAGAGGAAGAAAGACTTCTCAGTTGCTCAAGGAAGGGTGGAAAAGGGTGAGATATTAATAGTTTCTAGAGGCTTTTGGGTGGGTAATGGGGGTGGGGAGAAGACATCTGTAAACCCAATAAGGAAGAGAACAGGATGTTTAGAAAGTATTGAGTACAGTCTCAAGTCCAAAGCTGTTGCTCAAAGTTGTTTTTGAGTCGATCAAGGCTGGTTCTGGTTCTGTGGTTTCTGGAAGCTGCAGGCATCTCCAAATCCAACTAGAGTTCACTTACAAAGGATCACTGGTATGTCAAGCAGGTCTGAGCCTCAGAAGACCTTCTGATTGGCTAGTTGTTGTGTAATACCACTGTCCTGCTCCCTTGAAAAGAAGGGAAGCTCCAACATACCTAACAAGTTATTGAAGTCATTACAAAGCCAATGTTCAAAATGTCACAGAGATTTACTCTGAGAGACCATACTCACCCAGAAGGAAAACACTTTCAGGGGCAATATTTTGAAATGCCAACTCCTACCTTCTTTCTGGAATCTTCAAGGCCTATCTTTCCTTGCTCCTGACTCTCATAAGGTTTGCTTATAAAGGTGGCTCTATAGACAATGAAATGTGCCCTTCCTGTACTTCATAGGACTATACACACACACACATGTATGTATATATATACACACACATACGTGTATATATATACATACACATATAGACACACATATATGTATACATATATACACACATACATACGCATATATAACTTTTTCTAGCCATTTGATACTCTTTCTATATTTTTTCTAGCCA
>NW_020954569.1:7860570-7862781 GCF_900497805.2 Vombatus ursinus | reverse complement strand
TTTGATACTCTCTCTCTATCCATCCATCCATCTATCTATCTGTCTATGTACCTATCTATCTATCTATCTATATAATTTTTTCTCTAGTCATTTGATACTCTGCCCAGTCTCATTTTAGGTACAATGTAGATATGATGAGAATGTCAGAGTGAGCACACACCCACCCTTCTATCCTGATATGGTCAAATTTTAGAAGATGAGATAATTAAGAGGTATGCCTATGAAAGTTTCACAGAAAGCCAGAGTTCAAGAACTCATTTATTCAAGGCACATGGCTAAGCATATGCCTACTTCTGCTATTGGTTTCTTCCAAGGATACATTGCCTGTGTCTACTATACACCCACCTCATGACTTGTTAAACACTCAGTGTCTTTTTAGATGGCCAGAAGAAACATAAAGGTGAATAAGACACTGAGTCTTTTGTTTTTTAAGTCTGTACAGCAACGTATGGTTTGTGAAACAAATCCTTCTTCCCCAAAGTTAGATCTTGCTTTCACCATTATCCAGTGAATGTTGGCAATTTGGTTTCTATTTCCTCATCTCCTAGAAAACCAGCCTGCTCTTCTATCAATTCTCTGTCGCATATTGCTGAAGCCTAGCTTGCTGAATTTTAAGCATAACCTTGCTGAAGTGTGAATTAAGTGCAACTGTTTAATGATGGGTTGGCCCCATCATTGAAAAAAAATTCCTAGGGCTGACTCCAAAACAATCAATTTACCTTGAAGTATGCACCAGTGACTGAGGCCTAATATAGTCATATCTAGTCTTCTTAACAAAGTGTTAGAGCGCATGCCTATTCTTTGTAGGGTGATATATTCAAAAGCTTCAACAAAGATTCCCTGTAAGCTCATGGAGTCAAATCTCATGTCCTTGAATCTTCTCATTTGGATTGTGGGAAATGCCTAAACTTTTTTACAGTAATACCAATAATAGTAGTTTGCTATTGTATCATTTAAATATTTACAAAGCATTATACACATAATATTTTGTTTGATTTCCCCAATAACATGGGAAGGTGTTTTCAGCCCACTATGCTTACTTTTGTCTTGATGTTGTCAAGACTTAGTTTTGTTGTTTTGTTTTGTTTTTGACATTAAACTTTAAGCTAGCTTTTACACTTCCCTCTTCCACTCTCATCAAGAGGCTTTTTAATTCTTTTTCTTACTTTCTACCATCAGAGTTTTAGCATCTGTATATCTGAGATTGTTGGTATTTCTCTTGGCAACCTTAATACAGGTTTTTGATTCATCCAGCCCGGCATTTTGCAAGATGTATTCTTTATATGCCAAATAAATAAAGAGACAATATGACTATGTGTACTTCTTTTCCAATCTTAAACTAATCTGTTGTTCCATGTTTGGTTCTAACTGTTGCTTGTTGACCCATCTACAGGTTTCTCAGGATACAAGTTAAGATGATTAGGTACTTCCATGTCTTTGAGGACTTGCCACATTTTGTTGTAATCCACACAGTCAAAGGTTTTAGTGTAGTCAATGAAACAGAAGTATTTTTTTTCTGGAAATCTCTTGTTTTCTCCATTATCCAATTAATATTGGTAATTTGGTCTCTAGTTCCTTACCTCTTGGAAAACCAGCCTGTTCTTCTGAAAATTCTTAATTCACATATTACTAAAGCCTAGCTTGCAGAATTTTAAGCATAACCTTGCTGATTGTGAATTGAGTGCAATCATTCAATAATCTGAAAATATTTGGCATTGTCTTTCTTTAAGATTGAGACATAAACCGTTCTTTTACAATGTGATGGCCACTGTTAAGTTTTAGAAATTTGCTGGCATATTGAGTGAAGCACATTAACCAGCATCATCTTTTAGGATTTCACATAGCTCAGAAAAAGAATGTTTGCTATGACCAGAGAGTTATCTTGATAAAACTTTACAAGTCTCTGAACTGCTTCATTTTGTACTCCAAAGTCAAATTTCCTTTTATTCCAATTATCTTTTGATTTCTTACTTTAACTTTCCATTTCCCTATGATGAATGTGCCATCTTATTTTTTTATATTATTTCTAGAAGATGTTGTAGGTCTTCATTGAATTGATCAAATTTGGCCTCTTTGGCATCAATGGTTGGAGTATAGAATTATATTACTGTGATGCTGACTAGTTTGCCTTGGATTTGTACAGATATCATTCTGTAATTTTTGAGATTATACCCCAGTACTGCTTGTCATGCCTTTTTTTAAAAAATTATT
>NW_020954569.1:7856499-7860503 GCF_900497805.2 Vombatus ursinus | reverse complement strand
ATATAGATATAGATATAGATATAGATATAGATATAGATATAGATTACCTGAATTAAATTCACCCATTCCCATCCATTTAAGTTCACTGACATCCAAGATGTTAATATTTAATATTTCCACCCCTTCTTTGACCACATTCAGTTTACATTGGTTTATACATTTTACATTCCAGGTCCTAAACAATATTGATCTTTACAAGATTGGACTTTCCTTTTGTCACCAAATGCATCTGCTGCTGAGCTTCCTTTTCACTTGGGTCTAGTGACTTCATTAGTACTGGAAATACTTGTAATTGTCCTCTGCTCTTCCCCAGTAACATATAGGACACCATCCGGCCTTAGGGGTTCATCTTCTGATGTTACCTTTTTATATTATTTTAGTGATGCCCATGGGGTTTAGCTAAGATACTGAACTTGTTTTCTATTTCCTTATTTAGTGGATCACCTTTTGTCAGAAATCTCCACTATGACCTGTCAATCTTGGGTAACTCTGCATGGATAGCTTATAGTTTCATGTAGCTACACAAGTCCCTCATCCACAACAAGGCAGTCATCCACTTGTTTAGCAACTATTTGGTTTCCAATTGTTTATTAGAACAACAACAACAAAAATGTATATTTAGTGTAAGATAATGCTCTTAAATTGATTTTTTATCAAGGAATTACATGGAGAATATGTCTAAATAATCTTGAGTATCAATATTTTAGCCACTTACTAATTCCAAAAATTTTTTCAGAATGTTGCACTAATTCAGAAATCTGTGAACCATGAAATATCACTGTCTTTTCACAACCCTTACAAACACACACAAACAATATGATATAACCATATAATATTGATGAGATGGTCTCCAAGGACTTTCACATCGCTAGTTCTCTGATTTTATCACACATTTCCTCTTAATTTTCCTTTTTTGAGATCAATACATAATCCTCATTTTTGTAAAATAAAATAAAATGTTATAATATACATATGTATACCATCTATGTTTATAAACATATATGCATGCTATACATAAATTTGCATATATACAGCAATGTTATCTATATATGTTAGATAAATCCTTATTTGTCAAATTTGAGGCAAAGTAATTTTTTTTCTCATTCTACCAATTGCCACTTTATTTTAGATGAATTAACTTTAGGCATGAAAAAGTTTTTCCATTTAAAGATGATTTACTTAATCTTTTATAACTTTTTATCCTTTGCTTAGGAATACCCATATCTATAAATGTAAATGGTACTATATATGATCTGCTCCTTTTCTATTTTTAAATTGTATGGTATTTAATTTTCATAGGTATGTATCTAAATATAACATTATGTTCCTCAGTATAACATTTGAAAAAGTGAGCTTTATTATATGAAAGCACAAATAATTCAAAACAAAGATTGAATTATTTTTAAAAAAGATTAAAACAGATAACTTTATAAAAAGTCATATTTTAAATACTTATTTCAAGACTACATAACTATCTTACTTCTTTTTCTTTTAAACAATAAGATATTTTCTTTCACAATTAGGTTGTTTGCAAATGCAATTCCTAATTTAGTAGAAAGATGTAACTACATTCCTGGTGGGTGGTTAACAGCAGGGGAAAACAATTAAAGATTGCTAAAAATAGTTTGCAAAAGACTCTTTTCTAATTTATTCAAATGGAGCTTACAATGCACTCAACATTGGTCTTTGTCTCATTAATTTACTTCTAATTAATTACAAAAACCATGTGAAAGAAAATAAATTAAAAAGTAGAGAGTATCTAAGGTGAATAAGAAGCCACATTTCCCTTTATCTCTGCTGATGTGCAAATGACAGGTCCAGAAGCAGAGTTGATATCCATTCACTTTCTCAAAAGAACAGAGAATTTCTTCCTACATTACTGACAAGGGGTCTGAAGACCCACATTTTGGCACATTTTCTTGGGAGTATTACAGAGGAAAAAAATATTATTAACTTACAAGAATTTTGCACATTATCCAAGTTCCTTCCTCTTTCACTGTTGGGTCACATGTGGCAGAATGTTTTGGGGACAAAACCAGGAAACAAGAGTGGGAGAATATAGTACTTGTTATGAAGAGCTAGCATCCCTACTCATAGCAGATGATTAGCAATCTGGAAAAGCATAAATAGACAAGAAATTCAAAAAAGTCAAAGTCAGTAGTAGAATAAATATCCAGAAAGTGAAAAGATGAAAAAAAAGATGAAAAAAAAGCTGTGTAGTCACAGAGGCAACTCAAAGTTCACCTGAAGTGGCTGGGAGTCAGTGGGAGTAGAAAAAACAAAGCAAATTTAAATAGAACAGGGTCTGTAAGAGTTGATCAATGTAGCTACTCAATGGCCCAACTTTGCAGATTTTTATTTTACTAATCCTTAAAGAAGCTAGAATCAATCTTTACATGTGAGAACTGGCAACTGGTAGCATATGGCTGAGTATGGGAATGAAAGAAGAAGGTCAACAGTAGCTCTTGGCAAGCAGGTCCTAAAATTCTAGATAAAGAGTAGCAATTAATGCTAGTAAGGAGGAAGGGGCACTCCGGACTTGTTTCATTTTTCATAAGGTGAAATGATTGGTCAGATCAGGTGTTCTTAACTTAAGGTTCATAAACTACATATATATTTATACATGTACACACATACACACATATGTATATAAAGATAAACTGTACATCAAAATAATTGGTTTCCTCAGTAACCCTATGCATTGCATTCTATTCATTTAAAAACTTCTTTCTTTCTTTTTTTTTTGAGATGAGTTCCATAGGTTTCAAATACTTTTGCAGCTGTCCATGACACAGTGAAAGTTGTTCATACAGAACCTCATGGATTAGGTAATTTCTAAAATCCCATCCAGCTCTAGATATCTTACCTAAGACACCTTTCCTCTTAATTCTCCTTTTATGAGAACAATGCATTTGTGTGGAATAAAAAATTTCATTTAATAAAGCATTCATATCTTACATAAATTATTCTTCCTATAGCTTAAAGCATGTGGTAATAAACACAAAGTTATATATACTTTTATCAATCATTTAATCCACAAGCATTCTAAGAATCAGAAGTGAGTGGTGGAGAGCACATTAGGCATTAAGACAACCACAGCAAAGACAGAAATGGGTAAATGGAGTGCTGTCTTTGTAAGAAAGGCACTTTGAGTTGTATAACTTCAGATATCTTTAGAGAAATGCTGTCAATGAAGAAGCAGTAGAATAATAAATGTGACATCAGAAAAGTGAATAGTAGTAATATTTCCAAATGTTCACTTTTGGCATGGTTGCAAAAGTAGTCTATTTTTTATTAAAATTAGTTGCCTATAGGCATTGGGAAATTAAATATGCTTTATTATAAATTATTACACAGATGTTTTCTGAAGCTATGCAGGAATTGTTGAAAGAGTTTTAAGACCATATTTAAATCATCTCACCTCATTAAAAAAAAGATTAAATCATAACTTAAACTAAAAACATCTTTTTGCCAAAAAATTAATTCACAAAAAGTATTGTATAATTGTAGAAGTAGAAAAAGGAAATAAGAAGACACTTCTGGTTCTAACTAGATCTTTGCAGTACATGGATCTAATCTTTACCTACCAGATTTTAGCTACACCTAAAGGTTTTAATGGTATTTAGCTGGTGCCAGTGGCAACTGCTTTATTTTCCCATGCTAAACATTTGTAGAATATCTGGAAAAATACAGGAAAGTAGATTTGCATGTTTGTCAAAATGCAACTCAAAGTCAGGGAATGTGCTGCCTTTACATTTCCGCAAGAAATGGGCACTTATATTAATTGTGTTAGTGGAGCAGACAGGCTAATGTTTCCTCCCTTACTGACATTCTGATTCTGAGACAAGGCTATATTTCCTATGAGACCCTGGACCACAGTTTATAAATGATTATTGAATTAGAGCATGAGCCTAATTTTCCAGGGTGCATAGCACATAGGCATTATTTAAATGCAGAAGAGAGAGGATCTGTAGAAGAGAAGGAGATGTCAGAAAGACTATGGT
>NW_020954569.1:7846811-7856406 GCF_900497805.2 Vombatus ursinus | reverse complement strand
CACACACACACACACACACACATGCACACAAACACAAAACTTTTGACAAAATTCTTAAAACAAGGAAAATTTATTGAAAGATTCTACTCTGTATTCCAAAGCTTATCTCCTTAACCTTGGCTCCTCCCTTCAATCCTCCTGGGGACTTAAAATACCATCATTACATATTTCCAATTTTCTTCTCAACCATCCTTGCACTGCCCCAATCCTTATGAAGTTTCTACTCATTAAAGTATATTCTTCCTTTCTCCTTGTCCCCAAGGACTCTATTATTAGCTGTTCTCTCTAATAAGAAACTAATTGATGCCAAAGTGTCAATGGTTGCTAATGGCTTAATAAGTTACTCCTTTGAAGTAATATATTTGCATTTTAATAGGTACCTTCAAGAGATTTTCCATAAACCAAAGTAGAGACTAGTAGGAATTCCAATTACTGTACTATGCTAAGCTTATGAGGATTTTTTTTTCTTTTTCCTTTTCAATGAACCTTCTGCTATGCCTCATATTTTACCATCTAGATGCTATCCTTAAGTTGAGTCATTATACTTATCATGAATGGATTCTTGATTTCACTGATGTGGTTATTCTCTCTACAGGTACAGATTATAATCCCTACATACATTCTACTACCAATTATTTTGCTCTCGGTTCCCTACAAATTCTTCACAGAGAATCTCTTCAATACATGAAGACATTTTCTCCTTCCTTTGGTCTCTATGGCATGCAAATAAAACAACTGGGTTGTCCATCTATTTCATCTCATTCTTGATATGTAATTAATCCATGTCCTTTTCCAGCCATCTTTATCCTAAATAATAGCATTTAAAACACTTTATATACTATGCATTATTGATAGCATACTGAGCATGTTTTTTCCCTGCTTCTGTTTGCATTATTTGCAATTATTTTTCTTTTCTCTTAGAACATGATATGTAATGATTTGTAGTCATGTACTGTCATCTAAAAATATTTGCCTTAAGGGATTATCTTTTGTAATCGTTAGCAATTTAGGACCATTGAGAGCACTGTGTCATTTTGCAGATGCAGACCATATAGATCTCTTCCTATAACTCAATTTGAGACCCAACTAACTCCTCATGTGCATCTCTAGCTCAAGAGCAAGTTATAGATGGAGCAATTGAACATGGTATATATCCAGCTGCATATCAAAATCTGGAAAATATGCTCTTTTAAACATTTTGTCTTCCATTAGAGATGATTAAAACAATCATTTTAATATTATTAAAAGTTTCGCTGAGGAGACTTTGTACAAATCTAACTCCTGTTCAGTGACTCTTCATTGACTCCACCAACAACCAAATTGCATAGGCTTCCATGGCCTATCCTAGCTAGGTTGAGATTGTGATAGACCATGTACACATTAGCTCAACTCTCTAAGAGAGAGAAAGAAGGTAGCATGTGCCAAACAAGTTGAAACATCCCCACGAAATTGACTACCATTGCCCTTCAGATTCCAATAAGATATTCCAAGATGCTGAATGTAAGAGCCTTGGAAATAAGAGTTCTGCATGCCTCATTCCAACTAAGTGACCTGTTTTTAGCCCAGCCATCACAGCCATCACTGAGGGGAGAAATCATTGTGGAAGAGAAGCTTTTCCTCATCATCACAAGCAATAAGTGTTGACCACCTGCCTTAGATAGCGAAATGGGTGTGAGATCCCTTGGAGTGGTAGATTCTTCTAAACCACAAGTCCTGTTTCCAGTGGAGAAAGGATCAGTCATTCCCACCAATGGCTATTTGTTTTATTTTTATTATAGTTATTATTATTTAGGCAATTGGAGTTAAGTGACTTGCCCAGGGTCACACAGTTAGTGTTGAGTGTTTGGTCTGAGGCCATATTTGAGCTCAGGTCCTCCTGACTTCGGGGCCAGTACTCTATCCACTGCACCACCTAGTTGCCCCACCAATGGCTATTTAAAGGCAGGAAAGCCTAGCTGAACCAGCAAAGCTCCCTGAGGAACAGACAGCAAGTCAAACAATCGCTGCCACTTTATTTATTATCTCCCCCTTAAAACTTGATAGAGTATCATAAATCCAAGAATCTTGGGAACAGCATTGCTTCCAGCATAGTGACCTTATCACTCATCCTGATGGAGACAGAGGCTGACAGTTGCTCCTTCAACTTTTACAATCACATCTACTGATAATCCAGAAAGAAAAATTCCTGGGACCAAAGTCCTTGGCATTGTCAGCTAGTTAATGTCAGAACCTTAAGTAAGACTCTCTTTCTGTCTCTGTCTCTCTGCCTCTGTTTCTGTCTTTTTCTCAGTGTCTCTGTCTGTCTGTCTGTCTGTCTGTCTGTCTCTCGCTCTGTATGGGACAGATCTTTAACCCTGTATTGTCCATTATTTATTTTTCTTTGCAAACTTTCTTTGATTGTTGTTTCTGTGGGTATTCGCTATGGAACTATTAATTGCTGGGAAACAAGTCAAGCCTTGGACATAAAGCTTGTTTCCTCCTTTTCCCATTAACAAACATCAGAATTTAGCTTGAACCTGAAAACCATATCCCATACCCTAATAATAAATTAGGGAGCAGATAGATATAATTCTACCCCAATACCCTCTTTCTCTCTGAGGAAAGTAGAGCAGCTAAGCTTTTGGGGCCAAACTCCTGCTTCCTCTCCTGGCAGAAAATAGTCTTCCTTAAGAAATAATAGGTGAAGAAGAAGCTCTAGGTATCCATCCTGCCTCCCTTCAAGCCACATAACAATCTTATGCTACATATGGGGGACAGCCCTTACCACATATAGTATCCTGTATCTAGATACTCTCTAAAAACTATATACACAACTACGTGTGTATTAATTTGAGAAAGGAGTATACATTAAGAACTAAGGGAATCAGAAAAGCCACTTCCTGGAGTTGATGATATATGATCTGAGTCTTAAAAAAGCTAGGGATTATAGGAGGCAGAGGTGACAAGAAAATGTGTTACAGGAATGGGGAGGTAGCTTACATAAAAGGAGAGAAGAGAGATAAAATTTCTAATTTGAGGGAAAGCAAGTACTTCACTTTTGCCAGAACTTATTATGTGTGAAGGAGAGTAATATACACTCATTCTATAAAGTTAAAAAAAAAAGTCATATTAAGATCATCTATAAATAAGCAGTTGAGTTGTTTTCATTTTCCTAAAGACAAAAGAGAGTCACTCAAAATTCTTGAGGAAGGCTGGGGGGAAGTTACGTGGTCATTAGGAGATAGTTGAGGCTTATGCTAAGGTTGTAAAACTAGGTGAGTAGAAGGCTGTGTTGTAGGAGCAGATAAAGACATGGACAATAGAGAAGTATTCTGTCTTCTGAGGAAAGGTACACAAAATATAAGTCTCCCAGGAATTGTCAAATCCTACAATTATCTTACATTTCAATTAATTTACATGGGGAAAATAAAACTTAGAATATAGAATAAGCTTTATGAAGCCTTGGGACAGAAAATAAAGATAAATAGGTCAGAAGTTTATCAGTGCTACTAATTAAGGTACAAGCTTCAGTTAATAAAGTTAGATTTGTGAATTAAGAAGATTACGTAAAACAATGGATTTTTTTGTTTCTAGAAAACACTTTAAAATGTAAGAATGATAGGTCCTTGTAAAAGAATATAATATAGACAGTATTTTGTGATAGCTGTTCTGTGCTATTTTTGTTCCTTGTTGGCATATTTAATAAGTGCAGAAGACTTGCCAATAAGAATTGAGAACAATGACATTGTCTTCAACACCTGGATTTTGCTCTGAGTTCTAGATTTATTTGTTAACCAATCACATAGCAACTTAGAGCAGAGGCGGGTCTTGGCACCTTAGCCTCCACACAAATCTTATTATATACATCACATAAATCTTCTTTTTGACAATGTCCTAAGTTGACTTTAATGAACAAGGTAATAATCAAGGCTGTAACAGGAGTTAAAAGTAATTATCTAACTATTACTCAGGTAGTTGTTTTGGAACCAGTGATGTTGTATCAGAATTAGAGACAGTCAATCAAAGAGAATAGAGTTGTTTTATACTTAGCAGCATTCTACTTTTTTTTTTGACTGCAGTCTGCCTGAATGACAAAGTTTTAGCTATGTGTTTGAAGAACTATAGGCCTCAATTTCAAGGAGGCTTTCTAGCCCTTTTAGTCCAGGAGAAGGTAGTAGAGAATAAAGAGGCTAGATAGCTGAAGGCCAACAGACAGTAATGGAGAGCTCAGTGACCAGAAAACTAACAAAAATGCTCAGCAAATAAAGCAACAAAGCAGTGACATACAGAAGAAAACAGAAATGTGGCGCCTAGCACAGAAGTATAATGCTCAGTAGTGATGATACATCCAGTTAAATAAAGTTGTTGTATTCTATTAAACTTTCCCCTTAACAACAATAACTAAGGGAATGCAGAATAATGAGCGACAATTGAGGGAGATTAAAAAAAATAAGTAGGGTCATTTTCTAGAACACTACAGTATTTAGTTGACATGGATCCTTAGGATACAATCCTAGCAAGTGGTAAGGACTTACCATAATGGACATTCAAATCATGGTTCTATTAGCTAGGGTGATTGTTAATAGTGAAATAAAGATGGTCAAAGAAAGGAATCTTCTTATTAGGGGTAAATTTTTCATCTTATTAAAAAATGTTTTGTTTTGTTTTTAACTGAAACAATATGGCTATACTATATGGACCTCTGTAGATGTACTTGGGTATGAGAGGAGGGAAAAATGGAACAATAAAATCTTAACACTTTCTTTAAAAAAATACCTTATATAATAAACATAATTTTGCAAGTTTGCTCTAAAAAGTTTTTTTAAAGAATTATCATAGTTTTTCAAATATACATGAAATTTATTAAAATAAGATGTCCTACTTTTACTACTGATATGAATATGCAAAAGATACAAATACAGCAAAAGATAGAAAATGCACCTATCGATTTTGTTGGGAATATCAGATTAGCACATTAATAAAATAAGTTCATGTTTACATTTCTATTGTCAAATTTAATATGTATGTTTGGTCAATGTATGAGATAGTAAAATGAGAAATGATTATTCTTCATGATGTAAAGGTGATTTTGAAAATTATTCTTTTTGACCTTTAGTCAAATATATTGAAAACATTGCATATTAATTCATAGCTAATTGCATAATTCTACTAATTCATCATAATCATTGAAGTCAATGTTTCACTCCCTGTCCTATAATTAGATGAGAACTCTGATGCCATACTAAATGGAAGCTTTTCTATGCATATCTTTATTATTGACATAGAATAATTTCATTAGTTTATTCATTCATCTGAAAATACTTATGTCTTATGTGAAGAGGACTGTGTTAAGACATTGTAAAGATTTTTTTAAATTATGAATGTTTTGTTTGTCATTGGAAACCCTTCATAAACTAACTCCTTCATAAATTTCCAGTCTTCTTACACATTACTCCACAATATATGCTCTTCAATTCAATGACACTGGCCTCCTGCTTATTTCATAAATAAGATACTCCATCTCTGAGCTCAGGGAATTCTCTCTGGCTGCCTGGAATGCCTTCTCTACTCAGACTACTCACCTTCCTGTCTTCCTTTAAGTTATAACTAAAATCTTCTAACAGAAAACATTGCCTACCCCCTCTTAATTCTAGTGTCTTTCTTTGGTTAATTATTTCTTATTTATTTTGTATACAGTTTGCTTTGCATATATTTGTTTGAATGATATCATCTTCCCCAACCAAGACTGTAAACACCTTGACTATAAGGACTGTCTGCCTCTTTTTGTATCACCAGTACTTATCACAGTGCTTGGAACATAGTAGATGCTTAATAAATGTTTATTAATTGATTGATAAAAGAGATCACATGGTATTTCAGGAGATAAGATATGTACATGAATAACTACAATTGAAAATATAAGTTAATAAAATTATGTACAAAACAATAAGAATATTATGAGAAGGCAGAAATAATTTTTAACTGAGAAATTACTGAATCAGCACTCTTAAGCCAAGATGGCAGAGTAAAAGCAGGAACTCACCTGAAATCTTCCCCAAACCTCTCTAAATACCTTTAAATGATGACTTTAAAGAAATTCTAGGGCAGCAGAATCCACAAAAAGACAGGATGAAACAATTTTTCAACTTAAGACAAATTAGAAGGTAGGCAGGAAAGATCTGTTGCACCAGGGAGAGAGAGGACCACAGTCCAGCACAGCTCATGCCAATGCTGACTGGGTCTCAGCAAAACAGAACCAGGCCTCAGGCAAGTAAATCAGTGGCAGCATTGGCAGTTTCCAGACCTCTCATTCCAAAGATGGTAAGGAAATCAGACAATGAGTCAGAAGGAAATTTACATTTCCTTTGCTGGTACCTGGAGCAGGACTCTATTGCATTGCCTATTCTTGGGTCCGGGTCATAGTCCTGAGTCTTAGTCCCAGTTTAAGGAGGAGAACAGCAGAGGTTGTGGCCACAAGGTAACAAGGACCTTAATCAAAGTTCCAAGGTTGAAAAGAGTGCTTGTGGTCATTCACAAACCAGTCCACAATAAAGGAGACTAGTAAATACATCTCTCCCTAGATCATACCACCTTTTAAGAGCCAGACACTTACATGTCCCTACAATTACCTCTGAAAAAAACTGCACAAAAAACCTGAAGCTTGGGACATTACCCTCTTCATTTGGGAAGCAGAGACCCACTTTAGCATAGAGTTATAAGTAAAGAAATAGGCTGGAAAATGAGCAAACAATAGAAAAAATTCTGACTATAGCAAATGACTGTGGTGACAAGGAGGATCAAAACACATACTCCAAAGAAGAGAAGAAAGTCAAAATTCCTGCATCCAAAGCCTCAAAGAAAAATATGAATTGGTCTGAGGCCATAAAAGAGCTTAAAAAGGATCTTCAACATTGAATAAGAAAGGTAGAGGAAAAATTGGGAAGAGAAATGAGAGTGATGTGAGAAAATCATGAAAAGAGTCAACAGCTTTGTAAAGTAGACACAAAAAAATACTGAAGAAAAAACACGTTAAGAAACAGAATAGGCTAGAACACTCCTATGCCAATGGGCATATAAGACATGATTGTCTTTGGTCTTAGAGAAAGACAGCCAAACAATTATCCTTTTTTTCATAAACATGTTGTCTTTATTAATAAAATGATGAGATAATCTAGAAATTATGTCTCTTAACCATCACACCACAAAGGGATTTGAGCCTTACACCCTCATTAACAAAAACCCACCCTGTATGTCTTGGGCCCATGTGGAAAGTTCCCTACTAGGAAGAGTTCTTGTAAGGACCCTGATGGTGGTCTGACTCTCTCTTTTACCAGTAATTAAATTTTATCTGGATTCTGAAAAGTGAAGAGCAGCATGAAAGAAAAAAGGAAACATGGCCTCTTCCCCAGAGGTGTTTCAAGACCTCCAGAAGAGCTCATCTGCTTCATCTGCAGGGAATACTTCACAAACTCAATGCCCATTGAATGTGGTCACAATTTTTGCCATAGTTGCCTCATCAGCAGCTGGTGGGAAGCCTTGACCTTTTCTTCCTGTCCAGAGTGTAGGAGTATCTCCCACCTGAAGGATTTCAATGCCAATGTGAAACTTGGGAAACTGACAGCCATTACAAAAAAAAAAATGAGACCACATTTTGTAGTACCCTGAAGAACATGGTAAGTGTGAGGTATATCAGAAAGTTGAGAAGCTATTTTGTGAGGATGACCAGAGCCCACTCTGAGTGTTCTGTTCTCAATCCCAGCAACATAAGGCTCACAAACTCTGTTGCAAAGATGAGGTCATTAAGGGGCAACTAGGTGGTGCAGTGGATAGAGCACCAGCCCTGGATTCAGGAGGGCCTGAGTTCAAATCCAGTCTCAGACACATAACACTCCTAGCTGTGTGACTCTGGGCAAGTCACTTAACCCCAATTGCCTCACACAAAAAAATGAGGCTGCTGAGAACTTTCGGGGAAAACTCCAAGAAACTGTAACTAATTTGTGGAGGAAAACTGAGAATTTTGTTTGACAAGTGACCAAAGAGAAGATTTTGCATTGGTGGAGGAGGAAATAGAAATTCAAAAGAAGAATATTTTGTCTGAATTCCAGAAAATGAAACAATTCCTAAATGAGAAGAATGCATATCTATCATGTGTGCAACCATGGGGGATGAACAATCTAGAAGGCCTGAGTAAGAGAATTAGTGGATTGTCCCACCAGGATTAAGAATTAAGAAGGAGGATCCCAGAATCAGAGGAGGATAGTAAGAAACCCGATCTGGATTTGCTCCAGGATATGAAAGAAGTGTTAAACAGGAATGAATCTGTGCAGCAAAAGCAAATAGCAACCCTCCATATATGCATGGCTATCCCTCCTATCCCTGGAGTTGTGGAATGGATTTTCAATTTTAAAGTGAACATCACTCTGGATTGTAACACAGCTGATCCAGGTCTCATCATATCCGAGGATTTGAAGAGTATATGATACAGAGGTGGCTGGAAAGAAGCAACTGGCAATAGCTAGAGATTAATATATTTTGCACAAGTTATTGATACTCAGGCCTTCATTTCAGGGAGATATTATTGGTAGGTGGAGGTGCCAAATAATACTACCTGGTTTGTTTTCATCTGTAAAAAGTCAAAAGAATCTCAAGACTTTTTTGTGCTTAGGACTATACAAATTCACAATCCCTACTATCTTTATGCCACAGCCCAGCACAATCTTAGGTCCAAGTCCATATAAAATAACACCAGTTCAGTGTGTCCAACTTGAAAGTGGACATTTTTCCTTGACTATGAACATGGAGAGATATCATTTTATCATATGAAATATAGATGTCTAATTTATACTTTCCCTACCATTTCCTTTCTCAGGACCCCTCATTCCCTTCTTCTACCTTTCTAACAAAGTATTGACAAATGACTGCTCTCTCACAATCTGCTCATAATTGAGAAAAACAGGGAAAACACATTTATAGGCCAAATGAACTTCAGGCATTATATTACCCAAATTTCTGAATACTCTGTTACATGGAAACAATTGTAAATATTGACTTGCTACAGATAATAACTTTTCCTATTTCATCTTTGTATCTGTTTTCTCTTGACTCCAAAAGAAGATAAGCTATGTTACATCAGGGATTGTTTCATTTTGGGTTTGTTTGTTTTTTTGTATACCTAGTACCTAGAACATTGCTGAGGTTTAATAAATGCCTGTCAAATTGGAAAAAAAAAAGAATAGGTCAAATGGTAAAGATGCAAAAAAAAAATCTAATAAAAAGAAGAATGTCTTAAAAAATAGAGTAGGCTGAATGGTAATAGGTATACAAAAATTCGCTGAAGAGAAGAAATCTTTAAAAAGTGAAATTGGCCAAATGGAAAAGGAGGAACAAAATCTCACTGAAGAAAGTAATTACTTAAAAGTTGGAATTGGGCAAGTGGAAGCTAATGACTTTTTGAACCATCAGGAAACAATCAAACAAAATCAAAAGAACCAAAAAAATAGAAGAAAATGTGAAATATCTCATTGAAAAAACAACTGGCCTAGAAAATAGATCCAGGAGAGATAACTTAAGAATTATTGTTCTACCTGAAAGCTATGACGAGAAAAAGACCCTGGAG
>NW_020954569.1:7843435-7846778 GCF_900497805.2 Vombatus ursinus | reverse complement strand
CATCTTCCAAGAAATCATCAAGGAAAACTGCCCTGAGGTCCTTGAACCAGAGGGTAAAATAGTCATCAAAAGAATCCCACAGTCACGGACTGAAAGAAATTCCAAATTGAAAATGCCAAGGAACATTATAGCTAAATTCCAGAAGTATCAGGTCAAGGAGAAAATACTGCAAGCAGCCAGAAAGAAACAATTCAAATATTGTGGAACCTCAGTCAGGATAATGCAGGACCTTGCAGCTTCTACATTAAAAGATTGGGGGCTTGGAGTATCATACTGCATAAGGCAAAGGGGCTTAGATTACAATCAAGGATCAACTACCTAGCAAAATTGAGCATAATTTTTCAGGCTAGGAGATGTACATTCAATGAAATAGGGGACTTCCAGACCTCCTTGATGAAAACACAAAAGCTCAATGGATAATTTGACCTTCAAATATAAGACTCAGGAGAGGCATAAAAAGGTAAACAGGAAAGGGAAAAAAAAAACATGTTATTCAATAAGGGCAAACTGTTTACATCCTACCATGGGAAGATGATACTTGTAACTCTTGAGAACTGTATTTTTATTACCACATTGAGAAGGGATAGACATAGTCAGAGGGTGTGGGTATAAATTGACTTTGATGTGATAATAATAAATAAAACTTAACTAAGGGGTGAAAAAGGATTATAATGGGAGAAGAGGAAAGGAGGAGGCAAAAAAGGGTAAATTACATCACATGAAGAGGCACAAAACCTTTAAATAGAGGGTAAGAAAGGAGGGAGAAAATCAGTGTTTGAATCTCACTCTCATTTGGTTCAAGGATTGAATAACATATTCAGGTATAGAAATCTAATTTGTCCTATAGGCAGCTGGAGGAGAAAGGGGAAAGAAAAGGGAGAGGGCTGACAAAAGGGAGCAAAGATTGAGGGAGGTGATGGTCAAAAGCAAAACTTTTTTGAAGAGGGAAAGGGATAAAAGAGAAAGAAAAACATAAAGGGGGGGAATAGGACAGAGAGAAAGACACAGATAGTAATCATAATTGTGAATGTGAATGGCATGAACTCTCCCATAAAAGGGAAGAAGATAGCAGAATGGATTAAAAACCATAATCTTACAATATGTTGTTTACAAGAAACACATTTGAAACAGAGGGATAAACACAGGGTAAAGGTAAAAAGCTGGAGCAGAATAGATTATGCTTCAGCTGAAGTAAAAAAAAAAGCAGGGGTAGCAATCTGATCTCAGACAAAGAAAAAGCAAAAATAGATCCAATTAAAAGAGGTGAGGAAGAAAACTATATCCTGCTAAAAGGCACCATAGACAAAGAAGTAATCTCATTACTAAACATATATGCACCAAGTGGTACAGCATCCAAATTCTTTGAGAAGAAGTTAAGAAACTTGCAGAAAAAAATAGAGACCAAAACTATACTAGTGAGGGACCTCAAACTCCCCTCTCTGAGCTAGATAAATCTTACCACAAAATAAACAAGAAAGAAGTTATCAAGGTGAATCCCTAGGAAAAAATCTCCAGGTCCAGATGGATTTACAAGTGAATTCTACCAAACATTTAAAGAACAATTAATTCCAGTACTACATAGACTTTTTTGGAAAGTAGGCAGAGTCCTACCTAATTCTTTTTATGATAAAAATATGCTGCTGATACCCAAACCAGGAAGAAGCAAAACAGAGAAAGAAAATTATAGACCTATTTCCTAATGAATATAGATGAATTTTTTTAAAATAAAATATTAGCAAAAAGATTATAGCAACTTATCACAAAAATAATACACTATGGCCAGGTAGGATTTATACCAGGAATACAGGACTGATTCAATATTAGGAAAACTATCGGTATAATTGATCATATCAACCAAAATACTAACAGAAACCATATGATTATCTCAATTAATATAGAAAAATCTTTTGACAAAACACAACACCTATTCCTATTGAAAACACTAGAGACCATAGGAATAATGAAAAGTAGCATCTTCCTAAAACCTTCAGCAAGCCTTATATGTAATGGGGACAAGTTAGAAGCATTTCCAATAAGATCAGGAATGAAACAAGGTTGTCCATTATCAACACTGTTATTCGGTATGGTACTAGAAACATTAATTTTAACAATAAGAGAAGAAAAAGAAATTGAAGGAATTAGAATAGGCAAAAAAGAAACTAAGCTCTCACTTTTTGCAGAAAATCTGATTATACTTTTAGAGAATCACATAAAAAATTTTGAAATAAGTAACTTTAGCAAAGTTGCAGGATATAAAATAAACCAACATCAATCATCAGCATTTCAACATATTACTAACAGAACCCAACAGCAAGAGATAGAAAGAGAAATTCCATTTAAAGTTACTACAGACATAAAATATTTCAGAGTCCACCTGCCAAAACAAACCCAGAAACTATATGAACAGAATTACAAAACACTTTTCACACAAATAAAGTCATCTAAATAATTTGAAAAAAAATATCAATTGCTCATGGGTAGGCTGAGCTAATATAATAAAAATAATAATTCTGCCTAGATTAATTTACTTATTCAGTGCCATACCAATCAATCTACCCAAACATTATTTTACAGAGCTAGAAAAGTAACAACAAAATTCATCTGCAATAACAAAAGGTCCAGATTATAAAAAGAATAATGTTTAGATAATGAAAGTGATAATATAAAGGGTATTAATACAAAGAAATGCTATGGAAGGTGGCCTAGCCTTAGATCTTAAATTGTATTATAAAGCAACAATCACCAAAACTACTTGGTACTGGCTAAGAACTAGAGCAGTGGGTCAGTGGAATAAGTTAGTTACAAAAGACACAGTAGTCAATGACTATAGTAATCTGTTGTTGGATAAACCCAAAGACACCAGCTTCTGGGATAAGAACTCACTATTTCACAAAAACTGCTGGGAAAACTGGAAAACAGTATGGCAGAAACTGGGCATAGACCAACATTTTGACCAAAATAAAGTCAAAATGGCTACATGATTTAGGTATAAAGGCTGATATTATAAGCAAGCTGGGAGATCAAGGAATAGTTTACCTGTCAGATTTATGGAAAAGAGAAGAATTTATGATGAAACAAGAGATAGAGAACATGCAAAATTGATAATTTTAATTGCATTAAAATGAAACACTTTTGCACAAACCATGCCAATGCAACCAAGATTAGGAGGGAAGCAGAAAACTGGGAAAGAATTTTACAACCAGTGTCTCTGATAAAGGCATCATCTAAAATATATAGAGAACTGAATCAAATTTATAAGAATACAAGTCATTCCCCAATTGATAAATGGTCAAAAGATATAAATATGCAGTTTTAAATTAAGAAATTAAAGTTATCTATAATT
>NW_020954569.1:7842650-7843368 GCF_900497805.2 Vombatus ursinus | reverse complement strand
ATATGAAAAAATGTTCTAAATCACTATTGATTGGAGAAATGCAAATCAAAACAATTCTGAGATACCACATCACACCTATCAGGCCGGATAACATGAGAAAACAGGAAAATTATAAATGCTGGAGAAAATATGGGAAAATTGGAACACTAATGCATTGTTGGTGGAGTTGTGAACTGATTGAACCATTCTGGAGAGCAATTAGGAACTATGCCCAAAGGGCTTTAAAAATGTGCTTACTCTTTGAGCCAGCAATACCTCTTTTAGGTATGTATCCCAAAGAGATCATAAAAATAGGAAAAAGATCCACATGTACAAAAATATTTATAGCATCTCTTTTTGTGGTGGCCAAGAATTGGAAATTGAGGAGATGCCCATCAATTGGGGAATGGCTGAACAAGTTGTGGCATATGAATGTAATGGAATATTCTTGTGCTATAAGAAATGATAAGTAAGCAGACTTCCAAAAAACCTGAAAGGATTTATATGAACTGATGCTGAGTGAAGTGGGTAGAACCAGAAGAACGTTGTACACAATAATAGCCACATTGTGTGATGACTGACTTCGATAAACTTAGCTCTTCTTTGCAATACAAGGATCTAAGACAACTCCAAAAGCCTCATGGTGGAAAATGCTATCCACATCCGGAGAAAGAACTATGGAATCTGGATACAAATCAAAGCATACTATTTGCTCTCTCTCTCTGTGTGTCTTTGTCTA
>NW_020954569.1:7836268-7842619 GCF_900497805.2 Vombatus ursinus | reverse complement strand
TGTCTCTGTCTCTGTCTCTGTCTCTGTCTCTCTCTGTCTCTGTCTCTGTCTCTCTCTGTCTCTGTCTTTTTGTCTCTCTGTCTCTGTCTCTCTCTGTTTCTGTCTTTCTCTGTCTCTCTGTCTCTGTCTCTCTCTCTCTGTCTTTGTCTCTGTCTCTATCTCTGTCTCTCTCTCTCATTTTTTATTTCTGGTGATTCCTCCTATTGGTTCTAATTCTTCTTTACAACATGACTAATGTGAAAATATGTTTAATAAAAACGTATATGTAGAGTCTATTTCAGATTGCTTGCCATCTTGGGGTGGGTAGAGAGGAGGGAGGTAAAGAAAATTTTAAACTCAAAAGCTAATATAAATGAATGTTGAAAACCAAAAATAAATTAATAAAAAAAGAAGAAAAATATTTGGGATGGAGACGGATATAAGCAGAATACAAAAATATACAACTACTAAAAATTATAAAAATATAACAGCTATTCTCAGCAATATAGTGATCCAATACAATCCTTTAGGTGCTGTCTGTCTCCAGAGAAAGAACTCATAGAGCCTGAATACAGAACAATATTTTTTCTTTAATTTCTTCATTTTCCTTGGCTTTTTTATATGTTTTCTTTCACAGAATGACTTACATGGAATTGTGTTTTGCATGTCTACTCATGTATAACCTATGTCAAATTGTTGCCTTCTCAATGGAAGGGGGAAGGTAGGGAGGCAAAAAAAATTGGAAGCCAAAATTTAAAAAAATGTCAAAATTCTTTTTACATGTAATTGGGGGAAAATTACATAATGGAAAAAAAGAGTTTAAGTTAACTGCCCTGGAAAACATAGCCAAAATAAGCTGGACATGGGACTTTAACTTAAGTTTTTCCTATTTTAAGACAAGCTATTTATCCATTAGGTGTCACTACTTCTCATGTGTACATGGAGATACAAATATGCAAACACTGTACATTTTTTGTGTTTTGTCCCCCCAAAATGATCATCTATTTCCAAATAAAATATTATTAGTAAACTAAAACAACTGACACAATTGTTCTGAACTTTTATGTCTAAAAAGTATGAAATAAATTTACAATATGTGTTCCTAAAATACATATGAGCAAAAATTAAATGAATTGTAACTCATTAGACATTTTTTTTCTTCTTGGTGTTCTGGGGCCACAGTGGAAAGAAAACAAAATTTTTTAAGGTAAAAAGAGAATTTAGAGAGATAGATAGATAGTAGATATGTATATCTTCCAGAATTCATAGTTTTATGGATTTTGAGTTAGAAAGGAGTTCAGAAGTCATCTATTTCAAGTGCCTTATTTTCCAAATGAGAAAACTAATGCCACCGAAAGTTAAGTGACTTGCCCAAAGTCTCATAGATATTAAGTACCAGGACAAAATTTGAATGTGGTCTTCCTGATTCCATCTCCATTTTCCCATCCATGTCTCTATAGTGCCTCTTTCTAGAGAGCAAATACTGGATAGCAATACACAATTTTATCTGTACCCTAAAATGTGTAAGTAAATAACCTAATAAATAAAGAAAAATGGGAGGAGTAGGCAGTTAAACCTGTCTTCATTTTGTATGTTATTCTTTCCTTAAGGGCTTACTATTATTATGACATATCTCTTCTGACAGTAACTTCAGAGAGGAAGCTGGGAGTAGTCATGGCATATAATGTCTTCATTAAATCCCTTCAAAATGCTCCTCCTGATCTTCATTTATTCCATGATTTTTCAAGAGTGGATTATTGTGGAGATGTTCATTGGGTTAATAAAAAAATAGTTCAAAGATGATTATATTGTAGTTTTATTAACTTTAACTCTCAAACATGTCAGCTTTTCTCAAGAGGGCCCTTCTCTTTGATCACTTTGATCAGAATGAAGCAATAGAACTTTTAATTCTGTTAAGTAGGAGACTCAGCTTATCATTTTTTCAATCCAATGGCCTCCAACCTACAAAGGAGTTAGGCAAACCCAAAGCATCCTTATTAAATTTCCCCAGAAATGCAATCTTTAAAACATTTTTTACTCCCACCCTTCCATTTTCAATCAACATTTGGAATTTCAGTACAAACATGATATGGCCCTTCCAGTGTCTCCAGAGGATTTCTTAGATTGCATTGCAATTCCCCCATTAAAATAAAATGTAAAACCCATAATATATACCTGTAATGACTTATAAAAGAGTGCACATTATTTGTAAACCCAAACAAGTCAGTACTTCTCTATCCAATGCACCATCTTAATAGGAAGTGGGGGTGAAAAGGAAAATGAAGAGATTGTCTAATAATGTCATTAGCTAGTGGGAAGCATTTTTTTCCTTCCTCATAATTCTCTTCCAAGTGAACTTTTCCACCAGTATAACTCTTAATATATCTATTTCTTCTTATAAAGACTCTGTGTTATTTATGTACATGTATATATATATATATATATATATATACACACACACACATATGTGTTTGTGTGTATTTAACAAGAACATTTGGAAGGTGTCCAAAATGAGAGAACTAAGAAGAAAGAAACAACATCATATTCCTTGAATCATGCTTTCATTAAAGAGATATTTTTGAATATCTCTTATGTGAAATCATATTGTTCTAGGACTGTGGCATACACAAAGATGAATTCAATGTTTTTTGCAGAATTTGGTCTCCTTGGGGAGGTAAATACATGAAAAGCACAATAAAAGGCAGACTGTGACAATTATCACTGAAAACAAATAAATAATTTTGTGTGCTTATTGTGAGACATTGAATCTCCAAAGTGTAAAGCATTACAAAAATGTATGTTATTCCTATACAGTAAGAAATGAATGAAAATTTATGAGTATTTATCATGTTTGAGGCACTCTTGTAGATGTTGCTTGGGTATGTAGAAGTTCTTTGAAAGCAGAAACAGTTCATTTTTCATCTGGCACCCTCAATGTCCTCTATAGTGTTAGAAACAGTAGATGATTTTTGAGAAATATTGCCCTACAAATTTGCATCTCCTCTTGACCAATATGATCACAAGCCTCCATGAACTTAGCTTCCTGTTTTAATTCAGTGAACCCATTAAATGAATATGCCAGAAAGTATCTGACAGAGCTTTTGTTCCACTAATGTAGCTTCCAATAAACAAGGGTCATTGCCTAATCCTACTGAAAACTGAAGAATTGAAGTAAGACTTTAGTGGAAAAAAATTGGTAAAAGTATCTGCAGTTTAATAGCTCAGAAAATTTTGACAAATATGAATTGGTTTATAGAGTTGGAACTAGAAGGAGTCATAAGGAATTAATAATATTGCCTCATTTTGAACATGGTGAAATTAATTCTTCCATTTTCAGAAATTAATACTGTCACAAGGCAAAACAAGAAACATAGAGTTGAAGCATGAGTTCACTTTGGAGAATGAATTAGACTTTGATAACTGATTTTTTTTATTGACTTTGGGTGAAAAGAGATATTTGTTCTGGTATTCAATGTCATTTCATTCAAAAAAAGAAAGAAAATGGTCACTGCTCCTTCTATTGGTGCCTCTATTGCAGTTAAGTGGGAAATGGTGAAATGAGACTGGTAGGCTGTATGGAACCCTGGTGCACTGAGGACCTAAAGCATTCAAGACTATGGATTATAGAGTCACAGAAAGTTAATTTAAGTCATGCTTGGTAAGGCAGGCAGGTGCTATGTACCTTTCCCCCATCACAATCATAGTTTAGGCAATGAGAGGTGCTCCAGACTCTAACCCTTCCATCTTCCTTTCCTCAGATTGGCAAAGGAAACCTCAACATGATCAAGAACCTGAAATTTGTTCTCTTTATTCTTTCTCTTTAATATATCATATGCAGGTGTGAGTGGTAGGGAGGGGGAAAAGGGCAAATACTATGGAGTAATTTCATTGCAGCTTGAGAATTACAGGCTTTCTGCTTTGCTCTGTTTTGTAGTATTTTACAGTTGGTATACTGTTTAAATAAATCACATGTTCAATAAACAAACAAACAAATAAATGAATGAATGAGTGAGTGAATGAATGAATAAACTAAGTGCTAAGAATGAGATTCATTTTAAGTGAGAAATCTAAAATTTGGGAATGAATAGGATCTCAGAGCAGAGAAGATAAGCTTTTAAAAAAAAATGTAATATTGACCTTTTACCAGATCATAATTTTAGATGGACAAAAACTCCCAGCTAGTCAAATACATTCTCTAAAGAGCTTAGGCAGTATTTATATGGGGTAGTGTGTGGTATATAGGTAATTTTACACAAGCTTCATGTCCCCAATAGCAACAAGTGAGGAGTACTACAATAGTCTGAAAAAGCCTGCAAAGTATAGTAAATAAGCTACTAGTTGAAACATATTGCCACCTAGTAACTAAAAATTGTACTATACACCCAACCTAATCAATTATTTAATTAATTAATTCAGTGACTGCAGAAAGTTGGGGAATGGGAACAATCCAAGGCATTGGTGAGTATAGCTCTGGAAGAACTACCAATAGTGTACATTACCTATTCTTTGCAAATAAGAATAAAGCATAAAGTTATCCAAGATTGTTTACACTAAAACCTGAATTTACACCTAGGTCTTCTAACTTCAAATTAATTTTTCCTATACCCCAGACCCATGTTTCAGGATTAAAATTTGATATAGCTAATATCTCCACCAAAAATGTTTTGATCCATATCACACTGTTAGAATAAGTTTCCTATACACAAGCATTTTGTAGATAAGCATTTTTTGAACAAAACCAAAAGAGTGAATAAAATATTGTACACACACACATACACACACAGACACACACTTGTATATATTCAGTCTGCCATTGTCATATTAAAATATTTGTTAAACTTTGTTCTTCAATTTCTGTATATCAATCAGCTTTCTTTCTAAAATAAATTAATTTTTAATTTTCAACATTCACTACCAGAAGATGAGTTCCAAATTTTCACCCCATCTTGCCCTTCCCCCCACCCCAAGATGGCATGCATTCTGAATACCCCTTCCCCTAGTCTGTCTTCCCTTTTATCTCTCCCCCCTTCTCTTATCCCCTTCCCCTTCAATTTTCCTACAGGGCAGGATAGATTTCTATACCCCATTTCCTATATATCTTGTTTCTCAGTTGCATGTGAAAAAAATTTTTTTTAACTTCTGTTTTTAAAACTTTGGGTTCCAAGTTTTCTCCCTTCCTCCTTCCCCATCCACCCTCATTGAGAAGGCAAGCAACTTGATATAGGCTATACATGTGTAGTCATGCAAAACACTTCCATAGTAGTCATGCTGTGAAAAACTAAGTATATTTCCCTTCATCCTATCCCACCCCCCATTTAATCTGTTATCTCTTTTGACCTGGTCCCTCCTTAGAAATGTTTGCTTCAGATTACCCCCTCCCACATACTGCCCTCTCCTCTATCATAACCCTGTTCTCTTGTCCCCATCCTCCCCCCCCCATTTTCTTATACGGTAAGATAGATTTACATACCCAATTCAGTGTGTATGTTAATTCTCTCCTTAAGCCAAATTTATGAGAATAAGATTCACGTATTCCCTCTCACCTTCCCCCATTTCCTCTCCACTGTAAAAGCCTTTTCTTGTCTGTTTTATGTGAGATAATTTACCCTATTCTACTTCTCCCTTTCTCCTTCTCTCTATATAATTCTTTCACCCCTTAATTTTATTCTTCAGATATCACCCTTTCATCTTCAACTCACCCTGTGACCTCTATCTATCTATCTATCTATCTATCTATCTATCGATCTTTCTATCTATATCTACCTACCTATCTATCTCTATATCTATATCTATATCTATATCTATATCTATACTTATACATATAATTTTTCCCTCCAACTACTCTAATACTGACCAAGGACTCATGAGTTACAAATATCATCTTTCTATGCAGAATGGAAACACTTTAATCTTAATAAGTGTCTTATGATTTCTCTTTCTTGTTCACCTCTTTATGTTTCTCTTGGGTCTTGTATCTGAAAGTCAAATTTTATATTCAGCTCTGTTCTTTTCATCAAGAATGCCTGAAAGTCATCTATTTCACTGAATGACTATTTTTGTCCCCTGAAGGATTGTACTCAATTTTGCTAGGTAGGTGATTCTTGGTTGTAATCCTATCTCCTTTGCTCTCCAGAATATTATATTCCAAGCCCTTCAGTCCCTTAATGTAGAAGCCACTAAATCTTATGTTATCCTGATTGTGTTTCCATAATACATCAAATATTTCATTCTGACTGCTTGCAGTATTTTCTCCTTGACCTGGGAATTCTGGAATTTGACTACAGTATTCCTAGTAGTTTTCCTTTGGAAATCCCTTTGAGGAGGTGATCGGTGGATTCTTTCAATTTCTATTTTGCTCTCTGGTTCTAAAAT
>NW_020954569.1:7826477-7836258 GCF_900497805.2 Vombatus ursinus | reverse complement strand
TCCTTTTTGAGCTCTTCCATGGCCTGAGACCAATTCATATTTTTTCTTGGAGGCTTTAGATAAAGGAGCTTTGACTTTGTTGTCTTCTTCTGGTTGTACGTTTTGATCTTCTTTGTCACCAAAGTAAGATTCTATGGTCTGACTCTTTTTTCGCTGCTTGCTCATGTTCCCAGTCAATGACTTGAGTTATAAACTCTTTGTTAAGGTAGGGGTCTGCGTCCAGTGTGGAGAATGTACTGTCCCAAGCTTCGGGGGTTTTGTGCAGCTGTTTTCAGAAATACTTCAAGGGACCTTTAAATTTTCAGTTCTTCCAAGATGCTATGATCAAGGGTGAGGTGTTTATTCCTTTCTTGGCCTGTGCTCTGATCTATGAGTGACCACAAGTACTCTTTCCTGTCTTGGAACTGAGAGGAGGATTCTCTTTCCAGAGTCACTACAAGCTCCACCACACCAGCACTCCTCCTCGTCCCAGAACCGCCACCCAAAACTGTGACCCAGGTCCAAGAGTGTGCAAAGCAAGAGAATCCTGCACCAGGAGAGAGATCCCTGCAATCCCCCTCTGATCAGCCACTGGATTTCCCCTCAGTCTGTGGGACAGAAGCTCAGGAGGTAGCCACCACCTGGGGCCAGGCTCAGGGACTGAAGCTGAGACCACTGTGCTTTTCTCTCACTGCTGACACAGACTTTTCCCACTAACCTTCTAGGTTATTGTTGTCATTTGTGAGTTGAGAAGTCTGGAAACTGCCACAGTTGCCAGTGATTCAGTCATCTGAGACCTGCTCCAGGTTCCCTGAGACCTGGGCACCCATAAAGAACTGTGTTCCTCTCCCAGCCCTGCATGCTATACCATTCTGAACAACCATCCAGATTGTCTTGGGCAGGAAATTTGTTTTACTCTGTCTTTTTGTGGTTTCTGCTGCTTTAGAATTTGTTTAGAGCTATTTTTTATAGGTATTTGGAGGCATTTGGGGGAGAGCTCAAGCAAGTTACTGCTTTTATTCTGCAATCTTGGATCTGCCTCCCCCAATCAGCTTTCTTTTTAAGGAAGGGGATATCAACCAAAAGTAAATGTACCCAGGTGATTCATGGATTATGAAAATCCAGATTATCCATGAACAAATGTAAGGGGGTAATATCATATCTATGTTTCAATAAAATTGGTTTCCTTTACCATTTTATTTATTTTATCTTATACATTTAAAAACAGCATTCAGAAAGATGATCCATAAACTTTACAAGACTGCCAAAATGTTTCATGAAAAGAAATTAAAATCTCTTTTTCAGAAAATTTATTTTTTAAGAGAAAATGTCCCTATTGTCTTCTCAAATACAACATTATATTTGAAAAAATAACAACATTTGTTTTTATATAAAGTAACATTTCCTCCTTTTATTTGTCTTTATCCATTATATTGAAAATATTTTGTGTGTGCCATCTAAGACAGTACATTGAAAATGTCCTACACCACTTAACAATAATGTCATTCAGAATAAAGTATAACTATATTGGACTCTATTCAAGGAGTTTTAGTTCCTGAAATATTTTATTCCAGAGCAGTTTAATCTATAAGGCAATTCCACTGAATAGACCCAGACCCCAAACATAAGATTCTAATGAGTCTCCTCTTTCCATTTTAGAAGTTTCAAGAGACTTTCTGAGCTAAGAGTGTTGACTTTTTAGGTGTCTAAAAGGGAGATTTTTAAAATCTATTTTTTGCCACCTAATCTCTCTACTAGAGTCTGACCTTTTAAATTTTTTAAGCTGCTCATCTTGAATGAATTTGTCATTGAGCAAGATTATATGCACTATAAGCTGGAAGGAGACTAATAGCTACATGGTAGCTTTTACACTGAAAGTAAATTACCTTAATCTTCATGAAATTTCTGAAGAACCTAGAGAAGAGAGGTGAGTGAATCATCAAGATCAAAATTAATAGGATATCATAAAGTGGATCTTTATTAGAATAGATTACTCATTAATACTAATTTCATTGAATTTGAAATGGTTCCAAATCTTTAGAAGCATTTCAAATTTAACTTTTGTATTTAGAAATACAGATGATGTTTCTGTCCAACACATAATTTTAATGGGCACTCACATATACTATAAGGTATAAGAACTGGTGTTAGAGTGAATGAATCTATAATTCTCATGAACCTTTATAAAACTTACATTGATGTTCCACCCAGTTACAGAAGATGGAACAGATTCATTGCAATTCACTGGCTGTATTTGTTTACTGAGTAGAAACTAGATGTGACCAATTCTCTAAAATCAAACATTTATTAAAATAATGAATAGATAGCTGCTTTGAACTTGAATTCCCAGAAGTATATTTCAATCATACTCTTGAGGTTATACATATCCTTTACATGTTACTGATTCAGTAGTGCTTTATGGTAGTTCTGATACTATAGATACTAATATTTCATTTATTACATGAATAAAATGAAAAAAATCACTTTACTTAAATTTAAAAAAAAACAGTGTCAGTATAGGATGAATATTGAATTCCTACTTAAAGCCTCCCTTTTCTGATGATGAGAAACTTCAAACAACTGATGATTAAAAATAGCCCTACCTGCTGAAAGATAGGTACAGTATTTTTAGATATAAACAATATGTTGATTTTATTTTGTGCAACAACATTATTTTTTTAAACAGTGGAGGGTTTCTACCTAGTAGAATGGTTGGTTGATGAAGGATAAGAAAATACATATCTATGTGTGTGTGTGTGTGTGTATATGTGTGTATATATATATATATATATACATGCATATATGTATATATAGGATACATTATGTCCTGATATATGTGTGTATATATATGTACATATAGGATAGCATTAAATAGGAAAAAAAGATAATTGAAAAAAGATATTAAAGACAAACACTAAATAGGAAAACAAAAAATGCACAGGAGACAAAAAATAAATGGAGCAGGTTTAAGTTACCTGTTAAAGAGAGGGTGAAAAGTCAGATGTTTTTCAACTTTCAAAAAAAGAAACTATTGCTGATTTTTTTCATTTTGATCCCATTTCAAATTGTGCACTAGAGTCTTTTCTATCATTAATATTTAAGACTTCCATTAAAATGGTTTATGATAATTCAATTAAATGTTAAAGTATTATATAAAAGTCTACAATGTACCAGACTCTTCTTGATGTCCAATAATAGCCTAATCCCTGATGTCAAGGACCTTGTCATTTTGAGGGACATTTGTGGGATGTGAAGAACAAATAGAGAGAGAGAAACAGAGGGAGAGAGAGAGACAGACAGACAGAGAAGCAGAGAATAGATAGGGGTCACCTTCAGCTAGGATGAGGGTAGATATAGGTTGGAATCAGTTTAAACCACCTTTGGAGAGCTAAATATATTAAAAAATTGTGGGCATCTACACTTTGGATATTGACAAGTACTTCAAATACAAGCATGATTTATTGCTTTGTTGAATGTCTGGACATGAGAAAGTGATGGAGACAATGCTAATAATTTAGATTAAATGTGTGTTGTATGTAGATTTTGTTTTTTGAGACCTGTTGCTAAACATTTACTATTTCACCTCTGGATGGTGGGCAAGCTTCACACAGGGTTTGGAACTAAAACAAGGCCTAAAAGAAATAGAATGATTTAAATCTGCACAGATAAAATAGGAGTGCTTTCCAGTCATAAATTTAGAGGAGACAATAGGGCAGGCATGGAAAATGGTTAATTTAATATATCAAGAACATTAAGTGTGAAGTGAAGTAGTTATATAATAAAAATAGACAGATGGGCAAAAGTCTGATTTTGTATTTCCTTTCGTTCTAGGCTATGTTTCTTTTATTGTTACTTATAGATAGTGGAAACCACTGAAGGTTTGAAAGACTCAGTGGTGTAGTGGAGTGCTGACCATGGGGTCAGCAGAACCTGAGTTCAAATCCACCCTCAGATATTTACCAGATGTGTGACCTGGGCAAGTTACTTAACCGTGTTTGCCTCAGTTCTTCATCTGTAAAATGAGTTGGAGAAGCAAATGGCAAATCACTCCGGTATCTTTGTGAAGAAAAGCCCAAAAGGGGTCATGAAGAATAGGACACAACTAAAACAATTCAACAACAACAACTGAGGTTTGGTATAGCAGAATGACATGTTTCTCCATAAATTAAAAAAAAATTTACCTCATTATTTCTAAGTATGCTGTTATATTTATATAATATGAGGGGAAAAATATTAATTCAAGAATGAATTCAGAATTATATGAACTGATGCAGAATAAAATGAGCAATTTTGAAGATTTTATGAAATTAAGAAGAATGAACAAGGAAAAAATAACACTGTAAAACAAGTACAAAAACTTTGAAACCTATAAGAATTCTGATCAATGTAATGATCATCCATGATTCCAGAGGACAGATGCTGAAGCATACTATTCATTTTTTTAGAGAGAAGTAGTGGACTAAACGTGACTAAAGAGGGAATTTGATTTTCTCATATATGGATATTTATTTCTAGATTTTATTCATTTTCCCCCAGTTGGGGGAGGAGGAGAAGAAAATTATTTTTTTTTCTTAAGTAAAAAATAAAAATTTAAAAAAAAAGAAAGGCTGATCACGAAGTTGTAAGAAGCATATAATGGAAAGAGAAAAATACTGGAATCAGGAAGAAAAGTTAGTAAATTATTGTTATAGTCCCTGATAAGAGGTAATGAGTGTTGAAAATAAAATGTGGGCAGTGGAATTAGATGGTAGGACACAGATGCTAGTGATATTTTGAAGATAGAATTAATAAGATTTAGCCATCAGTTGGAGGTTTGAAATCAGGGAGAGGGGAGAATCAAAGGTAAGTAAGATGTTTAGACCTTAGTGACTAGAAGGATTTCTGTTCCCTCTCTCCCTTGCCCCCCCAAAAAAATTTGAAAAAAATGGAAATAATGATAAGGCTTGCAGGAATTTTATGAATTTAATATTGGACATGCTAAGCCTGATAGATCAGTCATCCATTTTATCAGTCCTACTTTCATAAAAATGGGCAATAACATAGATATATTTTCCTTTTATCCATGTCCCATTTGTAAAATGTTAAGTTGTATATATTTCAATTGAAAGGAATATCATCATCTTTAGCCTTTCTTCTAATTTGGCATTATTCTTTTCTTTGTTGTAATAAACCATTGGTCTAAACATACGCAGAAATATAATTTAGAAGTGATGCCCACATAGATACATGTTGTGATATCTAACTTCCTTTTCTCTGAGATTTTTTTTTCAATGTTAACCATACTCAGCACATACTCACTGTATTCTTGATGAAGGTATTCTGAATAGGTAAAAAGTTCTATGTAACGTTAGAAGCCTATGTATTTCTTCATCATGGCCTGTAATACTGCATCCAATGACAATCGTAGAATTTCAGAAAAGTGAACAGAAGTTGACAACAGTAACATAGTTTTTAGATTTTCTATAAGCATTAAAAGCAATAATTGATATTCTAAATATGAAATCATTTTCCAGTGTGGACATGAGGTCTGTAATGCTTGTACTAACCAATTAAATGTGCTAGAGCTTTCCTTTTTCACTAGGGAAACAGATAATGGAGTAGCACAACAACTTACCAATCAAGAGGACTTTTGATACCTTGAGGCTGCTTGACATACCAGTGATCCTTTGAAAAGTAAATTTTACCTGAACTCTAAGATGCCTGCAACTGTTAAAATGATTCTTGAGAAGTTCAAGAAGAAAAGTAAACATCTTACTTTCCAACTTATCTAAGAAGCAGCAATCATCCTGGTTTCTGATTTATTGTATTTACAGATATCTTATCTCTAGACCTCCACATCCAGCCTGACTTCCCAATTTATTGTTTCTCTCTTAACTCTGACATAGCCATAAATACCTCAAAAAGTCCTAAATGCCTCAAATATGTATAAATACCTAACCTTTCCCACTCCTCTTTAAATAAATGAGAATAGTATCTCACTATTCCAGCTTGTGAACTTTTTCTCAGGCAATAAATGCAGTTATCATCTTTGTAATTGTGATCAGACTCTAGCTCATTCTAGGTTCCCGTTTTGGACCTGGGGTTTCCTACATTTTAGCAATTCAGACTTTTTCTTTTTCTTTTTTTGACACTATTAATGAGTTAACTTTTAAGTGGAGTACCAAGTTATATTGATCTGATATTCTTCCAGTAATCAAAAAAGCAATATTTACACTCTGTTTGAAAAGATGGCTTTTAAAGATGTTTTTAGGCTCAGATTCTTAAAATCTAACCAATAGCTCAATGATGTTCAGGCTCTTAAGAGTGCCCAATATGACGGATGTTGTCATAAATCTTGCCTATGGCAGAAAGAAGGCTTGGGGTGAATTCTTTCAGGCAGGACCTGCAAGCTATGATTTTGGGGTCCCAGCACCCCTAAACTCCTAAACCTCAACATCTTGGTAGCCCATATAGGGAAACTGCCTAACCCCAAGTTTTTCTCTAGTCAACACTGGAAGCTATGTAAGCCTCCCTCTCCCTCTCCTTTCTTGCTCTAAAGTTGGGGTAGCTTGGAGCACCAAGCACCAAGCTTGGAGGTGCTTTTTGGGCAGACAGTTAAGAGGCTTTCTTACACTTCGCCTGACGCTCTCAGGCTCTCAGTCCATTGGGTTGGTTTGAGGCCATGGACCTGGGCATACCTTCCATGGTATAGAGGACAAGGACAGACTCCCTATCTGGAAGTGTATGCCCAATTCTGTCAGTTCTCTCATGGCTAGGGAATTGGGGAAAACTACAGTTGCTCTTTGGTTCCCTGAGGCTTAATTATTAATCTTCCCTCTATACCCCTGAATCCTCCTTCATGGAAGTTACAGGGAAAAGTTAGAACAGCCAAAAATATCTTGGCAGATTATGGAGGTTTTGTGATTGATCATTAAGGAGTTTTCAAACTCCTCCTTACAATCCTGGTCACTCTTTACTCCCACTCCCTTCCCCTTGAGTCAAGAGGGTATCTGTTGACCCCTCTCATAGGGGAAGAGGGTTTCACCCTTTACCCCTCACCTTTGATTTCACCCTCCCCTACCTGGGAAAGGAAGGAGAGGGGAGAGGCAGCAGCTACAGTGTAGGCCCACCTGGCAATGGCTTTAGTCTCTAGGACAACCTTTGCCTGGAAGTATCATCCAAGTTCAGCACATCCTGCTCAAGGTAAAGAAGCTGGCCTCTGAAACTGGTAAGCATGCTCTTTTAAATTTGTAGTTTTAACTGTTAATGATGGGATGTTGATTCTCTGTGTAAAATACTTTGGAAATGAATTTAATAAAATTAAAGTCAGCTGATTGGTAATGGGTTTGTTTCAAGTTCAAATTGGTGAATTGTTTGTATCAGTTATGCCAAGCAAATTTTCATAATTTGATTACCGCTAAAATAATTTGGCTATTGATGGTTATTGTTTTAATGTGTAAACTAGCTAAAAAGGTTGTTTTGTTTATGGCTTGCTGGGAATTTGCAAGTATATAGAAATCTCTATTGTTTGGCTTTTCACACCGGGACAAATTTAAGTTTGAGCTGTAAATCCTGGGAAAGGTTTTCCTAAACTGTGATTAGTGAAATTTTCTTTGTGAGGTAAAAGTTCATGATTTTATTTTGAGTTGTCTAATGGATCATAATAATCCATCAATAAATCAATAATCCACCATCTGAGAAATGCCACAAGCTACTCAGAGAGAATGTGAAACTGGTGGGAAGTCAGCATCAGGAAAAGCTGAGAGGACAATTTTAGCCTAAGTCTAAGATGGGAGCCTTCTGGATCAGTTTCCCCATTATGTTTCTTTGCAAAGGAATGTTAGCCACCTGGCTATTCCTGAGTTTGGCTATGAAGTGTATTTGATACTGCATGGTTGGAAAACTGAATTATCTGAATTCAAACAGAGCTAAGGATGCTTTATCCTGTCATATCTGGGCCCTGCAGTGTTTTTCTGTCAGATTTCTGTCTTTCAGACTACAGGCCATTCACCCACAGTTGGTAGCAAACAGCAGGTACCAGTCAATGACCTCCCCCATCATTCGGTAGATGGGACCTTTGCTCAGTTCCAGTCAACCTCCTCTTTGGGACCCCCATGAGGCAGGGACAGCTTTATGCCCTTTGCCAGTAGGAAGCAGTTTCAGAAGTCAAGACATTTGTCTTACCCAAAAGAATTTGAGTCCCATTTGTTTGAGGGGGCAATGATGAGGATGGGAGCTAGACCCTGAAAAGGAAAAACCCTGGCCACATGGCCAGATCTCTAGCATTTGCCTGAGGCTATAATCACATCAACTAGCCTTTCATTGTGGCTACACTAAATCTTCCAATTCTTTTACCCTTTGCCTAGTTTAGCCCTCCATTATCTTACCTCCTTATTGACCCAGGCCATTCCTCACCCTTAATCCTAGCTAGGCTCCATTCTCCCTTGGCCACAAGGTCCAGGTCCTAGGTGTTCTGTTCACCCCAGCTTACTGGCCATTCCCATTCAGATCTTCCTTTGACTCTTCCTCCAGTCACCCCAAACTGGCCACTCCTAGATCCCTCTCAGTCTTTCTGTATATAATATCCATCTTGCCTCCATTAAGGTGCTCAGATTCTTAAAATCTAGCCAAAAGCTTACTAATGTTTATACTCCTTAAGAGTCTGCCCACCATGATGGGTAATCTAATAAAACTTGCCTTTGGCTTAAAATAAAAAAAGATGTTTTTAAAGATGGACTTTCCTTGGAGAGGAGCATAAAGGAATACCAGAATTTTTCTTATTTTTCTGTGCCAAAAGGAATAAGAAACAGTCAGGATAATTGTGGCACATAAGCCAATGTCTATTGCAGAGGAAGAAAAGGTAAAGATACTTTATGGATATCTGATATTATTCTCCAAACTAAGCCAATATTTGCCTTGATTCTTGATATCCTTATACATTGATAAAATTGATATTGTTTTAAAATTATTTTTCTATTTATTAATAGTGGCATATTATTTATTAATAGTGGTGCTATTTATTTATTTTAAATTTATTTATTTTTAATTTTCAACATTCATTTCCCCTTCCCCAACCTCATGATGGCTATGTTCTCATTACCCCTTCCTCCAATCTGCCTTCCCTTCTGTCACATTCCATTCCCTTCTCTTACCAATTTCCCCTTCTATTTTCCTGTTGGGTAAGATAGATTTCTATACCCCATTGTCCATGTATCTTATTTCCTGGTTGCATGTAAAAACAATTTTAATAATTGTTTTTAAAACTTGGAATTCCAAATTCTCTCCCTTCCTCCCTCCCTCCCTATCAACCCTCATTGAGAAGGTAAGAAATTCACTATAGGTTATGCATATGTAGTCATGCAAAATACTTCCATAATAGTCATGTTGTGAAAAACTAACTATATTTCCCTCTATACTATCCTGCCCCATTTATTCAGTTCTCTCCTTTGACTCTGGCCTTCCTCAAAAGTGTTTGCTTTTGATTATCCCCTCCCCCAATCTTCCCTCGCTTCTATCATTGCTCCCTCTCTTATCGCCTTCCCTTCTACTTTCCTATAGGGTAAAAGAGATTTCCATACGCAATTGAGTGTGTATGTTATTCCCTCTTTAAGCCAAATCTGATGAGAGTAAGATTCATTCATTCCTTCTCACCTCCCCCTTCTTCCCCTTCACTGTAAAAGCTTTTTCTTACCTCTTTTATGTGATAATTCACCCAATTCTACCTCTCCCTTTCTCCTTCTTCCAGTACATTCTTATCTCATCCCTTAATTTTATTTTTAGACATTATCCCTTCATATTCAACTAGCCCTGTGCCTTCTGTCTG
>NW_020954569.1:7825012-7826407 GCF_900497805.2 Vombatus ursinus | reverse complement strand
TATATCTATATATCTATATATATCTATATATCTATATCTATATATATATGTGTTCTCTTTGACTACTCTAATAATGAGAAAAGTCTCATGAGTTACAAATAAGATCTTTCCATGTAGGATTGTAAACAATTCAACTTTAACAAGTCTCTTATGATTTCTCTTTCCTGTTTACCTTTTCATGATTCTCTTGAGTCTTAAATTTGTAAGTCATTTTTTCCTACTTAGCTCTGGCTTATCAAGAATGCATTAAATTCCTCTACTTCATTGAATGACAATTTTTCTCCCTCATTGATTACACTCAGTTTAGCTGCATAAGTGATTGTTTTATTTTAATGCAAGCTCCTTTGACCTCTGGAATATCGTATCCCAAGCCCTCTGACCCCTTATTTTAGAAGCTGCTAAAACTTGTGTTATCCTGATTATGTTTCCACAATACTTGAATTGTTTCTTTCAGGTTACTTGCAATATTTTATCCTGAACCCAGAAACTCTGGAAATTGGCTATAATATTCCTGGGTTCTTTCCTTTTGGGGTTTCTTTCAGAAGGTGATCAGTGGATTCTTTCAATGTCTATTTTACCCTCTGGTTCTAGAATATCAGGGCATTTTTCCTTGATAATTTCTTTTTTTAATAAATAAATTTATTTTTAGTTTTCAACATTTACTTCTACAAGATTTAATTTTCACCCATCTTTCCCCTCCCCCATCCCAAGATGGCATGCATTCTGAATACTCCTTCCCCTCATCTGTCCTCCCTTCTATCTCTCCCTCTCTTCTCTTATTTCCTTCCCATTCTATTTTCCTATAGGTCAGGATAGATTTCTGTACCCCATTTCCTGTATTTCTTATTTCCTAGTTGCATGTGAAAACATTTTTAAACATGTATTTTTAAAACTTTGGGTTCCAAATTTTTTCCCTTCCTCCCTCCTCACCCACCCTAATTGAAAAGGCAAGCAACTCAATATGGGTTATACATGTGCAGTTATGCAAAACACTTCCATAGAAGACATGCTGTGAAAAACTAACTCTATTACCCTTAATCTTATCCTGCCTCCCAATTTATTCTATTCTTTCCTTTGATCCTGTTCCTCCTCAGAAGTATTTGCTTCTGATTACCCCCTTTCCCAATCTGCCCTCCTCTCTATCATTCCCCTCCTCTCTTGTCCCCTCCCCCCCATTTTCCTATAGGGTAAGACAGATTTCCATAACCAAGTGAGGGTGTATGTTATTCCCTCCTTAAGTCAAATCCTATGAGAATAAGATTCACTTGTTCCCTCTCACCTTCCCTCATTTCCCTTCCACTGTAAGAGCCTTTTCTTTTCTGTTTTTTTTTTGTGAGATAATTTGCCCCATTTTACCTCTCCCTTCCTCCTTCTCCTAGTATAATCTTCTCTCAA
>NW_020954569.1:7824356-7824885 GCF_900497805.2 Vombatus ursinus | reverse complement strand
TCTATCTATCTATCTATCTATCTATCTATCTATCTATCTATCTATCTATGTACATACACACATATAATTTTTTTTTCCCTCCAACTACCCTAATACTAACAAAGGTCTCATGAGTTATAAATATCATCTTTCCATGCAGTAATGTAAACAGTTCAACATTGATAAGTCTCTTATGATTTCTCTTTCTTGTTTACCTCTTCACGTTCCACTTGAGTCTTATATTTGAAAGTCAAATTTTCTATTCAGTTCTGGTCTTTTCATCAAGAATGCTTGAAAGTCATCTACTTCACTGAATGATCATTTTTTCCCCTGAACTATTATACTCAGTTTTGCTGGGTAGGTGATTCTTGGTTGTAATCCTCTCTCCTTTGCCCTACAGAATATTATATTCCATGCCCTGCAGTCCCTTATTGTAGAAGCTGCTAAATCTTGTGTTATCTTGATTGTGTTTCCACAATACTTGAATTGTTTCTTTCCGGCTGCTTGTAATATTTTCTCCTTGACCTGGGAACTCTAGAATTAGGCTACA
>NW_020954569.1:7823947-7824213 GCF_900497805.2 Vombatus ursinus | reverse complement strand
TGTTTTTCCAATGGGATATTTCATATTGTTTTCTAATGTTTCATTCTTTTGAATTTGTTTTGTGATGTCTTGATTTCTCATAAAGTCACTAGCTTCCAATTGTTCTATTCTAATTTTTAAGGAAGTATTTTCTTCAGTAATCTCTTGGACTTCCTTTTCCATTTGGCCAATTTTGCTTTTTAAGGCATTCTTCTCCTCATTGGATTTTTGGACCTCTTTTACCATTTGGATTAGGCTATTTTTTGAGGTGTTATTTTCTTCAGTAA
>NW_020954569.1:7823818-7823887 GCF_900497805.2 Vombatus ursinus | reverse complement strand
TTTTTTGGGTCTCCTTTAGCAAGGTGTTGACTTGTTTTTCATGATTTTCTTGTTTCACTCTCATTTCTC
>NW_020954569.1:7823117-7823678 GCF_900497805.2 Vombatus ursinus | reverse complement strand
TACTTCTAGGGACCTGTAAATTTTCAGTTCTTCCAAGGTGGTATGATAAGGGGTGTGGTGTTTACTCTTTTCCTGGAATGTACTCTGGTCTATGAGTGACCACAAGCAGTCTTTTCTGCCTTGAAACTGTGAGGAGGATTTCCTCTCTGCCACCACTACAAGCTCCACCATGCCAATGCTCCTAGAACTGTGCCACCCAGGACTGTGACCCAGATCCAAGCATGGGCAAAGAAAGAGATTCCTTCCTCAGCACTGGCAAAGAAATCCCTACAGTCCCCCTCTGATCAGCCACTTCATTCCCCCTCAGTCTGTGGGCTGAAAGCTCAGGAAGCAGCCATTGGCCTTGGGCCAAGCTTGGGCCTTGGGGCTGGGACCTAGCTTCTCTCTCTTTCATGGCAGAAACAGATTTTTCCCACTGACCTTCTAAGTTGTCTTTGGCATTCATGGGTTGAGAAGTATGGAAACCACCACAGCTGCCCACCTTTCCATCCTTTGAGGCCTCCTCCAGATTCATTGTGGCCCGCACGCCCACGTGGAGCTATGCTCCTCTCTCAGCCTGGC
>NW_020954569.1:7822801-7822958 GCF_900497805.2 Vombatus ursinus | reverse complement strand
GTAGTTCAATAATTTTTAAATTCTCTCTCACAGATCTATTTTCCAGGTTAGTTGTTTTTTTTCCAATGTGAGACNGTAGTTCAATAATTTTTAAATTCTCTCTCACAGATCTATTTTCCAGGTTAGTTGTTTTTTTCCAATGTGAGACTTCACATTA
>NW_020954569.1:7810652-7822716 GCF_900497805.2 Vombatus ursinus | reverse complement strand
TCTTCTATTTTTTCATTCTTTTGGTTTTGTTTTATAATTTCTTGAATTCTCATAGAGATATTGGCTTCCATTTGCCCCATTCCAACTTTTAAGGAATTATTTTCTTCAGGGAGATTTTGGACCTCCTTTTCCATTTGGCCAATTCTGCTTTTTAAGGCATTCTTCTCCTCATTGTCTTTTTGGACAACTTTTGCTATTTGGGCTAGTCTATTTTTAAGGTGTTATTTTCATCAGTATTTTTTAGGTCTCCTTTAGCAAGTTACTGACTTGTTTTTCATGATTTTCTTGCATCACTCTCATTTCTCTTCCCAAAATTTCCTCTAATTTTCTTACTTGATTTTCAAAATCCTTTTTGAGCTCTTCCATGGCCTGAGTCCAAGTCATATTTTTCTTGGAGGCTTTGGATGTAGGAGCTTTGACTTTGTTGTCTTCTTTTGGCTGTATGTTTTGATCATCATTGTCACCAAATTAAGATTCTATAGTCTGAGTTTTTTTTCCCCCACTGTTTGCTCATTTTCCCAGTCAATTACTTGACTTTTTAAGTTTTTGTTAAAGTAGTGTTCTGCTTCCACTGTGAAGGGTGTACTGCCCCATGCTTCAGGGCTTTTATACAGCTGTTTTCAGCGATCCTTCTAGGGACCTGTAAGTTTTCAGTTCTTCCAAGGTGGTATGATCTAAGGAGAGGTGTTTACTCCTCTCCTGGCCTATGCTTTTGTCTGTGAGTGACCACAAGTACTCTTTTTTGCCCTGGAACTGTGAGTATGCTCTCCACTGCTCTGTCACGAGCTCTGCTATGCTAGTGCTCCTCCTTGCCCCAAGACTGCCTCACAGGACTGTGACCCAGATCCAAGTATGGGTAAAGCAACAGAATCCTGATTCAGTGCCAGCAAAGAGATCTTTGTAATCTTTTTCTGAACAGTTGTTTGATCCCCTTACCATCTGTGGGCTGAGATCTTTAGAAGCAACTACTGCTGCTGCCACTGCCAACCACTACAGGGCTGTGCTGGAGCCAGGGCTAGCCTGTGCTCCTCTCTCACCAGGTCTGATAGACCTTTGCTACTTACCTTCTAAAGTTGTCATTGGCATTTGTGGGTTGAGAAGTCTAGAAACCACCACAGCTGCTAGTGGTTCAGTCCTCTAAGGCCTGTTCCGGACCCTCTGGAGCCAGGTCTATCCTGGCGTGGTCCACACTAGACTGCACTCCTCTCTCAGCCTGGTGCAACAGATTTTTCCTGTCAACCATTCAGGTTGTCTTTGGCTGGAAATTTGTTTCACTCTGTCTTTTTTTTGGTTCTGCTGTTCTAGAATTTGTTTAGAGTCATTTTTATAGGTATTTGGAGGGATTTGGGGGAGAGGCTAAGTGAGTCCTTGTTTTCACTCCACCATCTTTGGCATTATTTATTAATAGTGGCATATCAACCTCCTTAACTATTTCCCCATTTTATGGGAGCTATTAACAAATGATAAGGGAACAGTTGTTTTCCCTTTATCTACTTCCCCTACAAGAAGGTGCTAATAGTTTTTGAAATGTTCAGATTTTTAAATATAGCTAACATTTATAAAAAGTGTTTGCTATATGATAGGAACTGTGCTAAGCACTTGACAGTTACCTAATCTCATCTTCATATTATGAGTTATGTGCTATTATTACTTCCCTTTTACAAATGAAGAGAATGAGGCAAACATAGTAACTTGTTCCATATTACACAGGAGTTGTCTGAGTCTTGATTTGAACTCAGTTATTCTTTAGTCCAGGCCCAGTAGTCTATCTACTGCAATACCTAACTGCCTCCTACTAGTGGAAAGTCAAAGGATGTGGGAGAAAAGCAATGGCTTTATACAATTCAGAATGGAAAAGGCAGTCAGAATTGGAATAACAGAAATTTGTTTCTAATTTAAGTTAAAGCACAGAATGATTTGAACAGAAATGGACTGCCTTTTGCTTTAAAATATGTTCCATGCAAATTAAAAGAAAAGAAAACCAGACTGGCTTCCACAATTTATAAAAAAATAAAATAAATAAAAACCAAAACCAAAATCCAATTAGAGTTAGCTTGAGTGCATAGCATCTTCATACTAAAGATCAATGCAAAAGAAGACAATATCACAGATCCTAGATTTAGAGTTGTAAGGAACCCCAAAGGTCATTGAGTTTAACCCCTTAAAGGCCCATAGAGGTTATGTGAATTGTCCAGAATCATACAGTATCTATCTAAATTAGGATTTGATTTAGACAAATCTTGATTCCAGGTCCAGCCATGTGAAGAAAGCATACATTATTTTGTTTATTTTTCCCCTACTATCCACTACTGGTAGGAAAAGGGAAAAAAAGTAAAGTTCCATCAAAGTTAGCATGGAGGTCTCTATCATAAAGTCTCTATCATAAACTAGCTAATGCTTCAACAGCTGTTCAATACTGATTTGGGTAGTTCAGCATATCTATTTTTAACTGCTCCTTTGCACTACCAAAGTTTTCAGCTTCTATGACTGAAGGTTAAAACTATTAATTCATCTTGCATGATAAGGGGGTAGGGAAGGGACCTTATTATTTTAAAAATATTTTTCATTTTGCTTTCCACTGTTAATCCCCTTTAGAGATCTATCACATTAGATTATTGTTGAGAGTACAAATATAATTCATAGAACTTCATCTTCTCATTGCTTTCCTGGGTCCAGTAACTTCACTATGCTTGATGTCGTGTAAAAAAAAAAAAAAAACAGTGAGGTATCTCTTATTCAAACAAGACCACTGGCAAGGAAGGAAATAGTAAAATTTCCCTTTCAGTCAGAAAGGAAAGCAAAAATTCATTGCACTGTTTGATTCAAAATAATATACTTAGAATGATACTTACTTATCACAATTAGAGTACATATAACAAAATCTTTCACAAAATTTTAAAAGCAAGAGAATGTTCAATTTTTGAGAGAGATGATTTGCAGAATGCTGCATCTTAGATGCCTAGAAAATAAACATGTTACAAGTGAAGCACAAAATATGCTGGGAAATGTTTTAATTTCACCCTTGTTTGCACAAACTTAACATCGTACCCATAAGATAAATGATAATGGCATGGGTTAGAAGCTTTAACCAGTAAAATGAAATATATGCAAGATTTGGAAATTTCTCCCAATTCTTCCTAACTGCATCATGGTGTTGACTTTTTTTTCTTCATATATGTTATCTTTACAAAGAAAGCATATAAACAGATAGCTCTTTCTTGAGGTAGGAATAATACCTCAATACCTAATAATACCTCAAATAATGCAACTAAAAGAGATTGGATCCTTAAAATATCTCAGATTTGTACAAATGAATTTTCACTAAGATTAACTAATCTTTATTTTTAACCAAGTTGGCTAGATATGGAGAAAACTGGGGACATTTTAAATCTCTCCATCTCTGATTTGGTACCAGCTAATGATGAGGAAGCAAGGGCAATCTATGAGTTCCAAAACAGAGATATCAAATATGGACAGTGGCACATAGATGGCTTCCCAGTAAGACTCACACCAGATTAAAATGTAATTTGAAAATATTTAACAAATCAATAAAAACACAAAACATAAAATTGTTAATATGTGGTTTTCTACATCAATATTTGCCAGCAAAGACCCTTGTCTATTGTTTACTGTACACCCCTTCCCACTTTCCACTTGAGTTTGACACCATTGCTCTAGAGGATTGACTGATTACAGGCTGAATGGAGAGATGAACTTCTAGTGACTGAAAGCCCCAGGCAAATGGGTGTGCAAAGATTATTGCCTAAGCCTACCATTGATTAACAGGGATACTGAGGTGGGGAGAACCTTTAATGAGCCACAAGTTCAGAAGCATCACAAGTTAGCTACACCTGGAATTCAGAAGCAGAATTTTAGTGAGTAGAAAGTCAGAAGACTCAGTCCCAGCTCAGTCTCTGATTGACTGTGAGACCTGGGGCATTACTTCACTTTCTTGTACCTGTTTCCTTGTCTGTGAATTGAGATTGGACTACATAACTTGCAATGTCCCTTGCAAGTTTGTTGTCCTATTATTTTATGTTCTGTGTGCAATTCCCAATCTTCAGGCTAGGAAAGTGGAGCTAAAAGGTTCTTTGGAAATTTTTCAGGAATTAATTGCATAGTCCCCCTAGGAAATGTTATTTGCTATCTCAGAAAAGGCATTGCAATGGATTTGGGATTGGGCAGTAGGACACTTTAGCCTGCATTTCATACACACACACACACACACACACATACCCCTTGGTGCAATGAGTTTCTTCTGGTGAGGTAGCAAAACTCAGAGAATCAGGGGTCAAACATTGAGGCTTCAGAGGAGGATGGAGGCTATTAGGAAGGGACTGAGATTTCCTCCAATGAGGCTCCCTCCTTCCCTCCCCTTCACAGCAAGAGTCATTATCCAATACAGACAGATAGGGGCAACAGTCTGCTGAATTTCCTCAATAACTACCTAGGTTATGATGCCAAACTGCTGAAGATCATCTTCTTTTTCCTCTTTTTGTCTCTTATTATTTCTTCTAATTGAAGCTTTGAACATAGAATCCTCTCCTTCCTTTCTGCTGATCTTTCACTGTTGCAGTCATTGTTTTTATTTTGTTTTGTTTTGCTTTGTTTTGTTTTTGATACCTTTATTCATTTACATAAAGAGTTCATTTTCCAATATCATACTGAATATGTCTTTAAATGACATTCAAGCTAAAGAGATAGACCTGAACATTTTTTTTTTTATTTCACAGAATACATAAGCTAAAGCAGCACATCCTGCCTCAGTGGTCAAAAACAAAACAAAACAAAAAAAAACAAAAAACTTCATTAAGGCAGATGCAATCAATGTTGATAACAATTTTACTCTTAATAAGAACACAATGAATCCTATTACAGGCAGAGAACTTTAAATGGAGCTCAGGGTCATTCCCAACCCTAGGTCCTAAAAAAGCTTAATTATCTGTTATCCTTATAAGTACAGGTGGTTTTAATTTGAGGAACACAAAGCAAGTGTCTGGATCAAAGCTTTAGATTCCTTGAGCTAGAGAAAGGCAGTAGAAAGAAGGAAGAAGTGGTCATTGTGTAAATGGGAAGTTGCTCTCCCTGAGCCAAGTCCACTAAGCAGAGTTTCTAAGCTCTAGGCTCCTCCACTTTCTAGTTGGGCATGAGAATGAATTGGTTCAGAGTAAGTGTAAATAGCAGTTGCTTCTGTTCTGGCCAGAAACCCTGAGGGTTATCCCCTCCCAGATTGATTGTTTTTCTGAGTAGATAAAAGAGGCCATTTTTTTTTGCTTCATTTCTTACCTACCCTTAATCATTGAATGGATGTTGCCTCAGATAAACTGAGACCTGGGAAAGACCTTAGCTTAAAAAGACCAAGATCTCCCTTTGCATCCAGGTTCATCTCTAGTTGTTCTGATCTATGTCTTACCATTGGACCTAGATGGATCCGGGAAAGAGAGCGAGGGTGGTGACTTTGCACAGCTTTGACTCACTTAAATCCAATTCACTTGCAAGTCACCTTTCTGATGTCATTGGTCCTTTTGGAGAATGAAAGGACACACACACACAAACAACAATAACAATCTGTGAGAATGAGATGAACACACAGTTTCTCTCCTTAGCAGTATATCTAGAGGTCATCTACGAATGCTCTTTCATATCATAGTGTGAAAATAAGTTATTCCTATTATATTCATCCCTTTTCAGATGTCCAGCAACAAAATATGACAATTAGGCTATTTGTTTAAAAAAAGGGTCTTGTTAAATTTATATTTCTTGGAACATCTGTCTCTTGTGCTGCAGCAGCAATTTTTATGAGTCTTGAAAATGTCAGTGGCAACAAAGGGTCCTTAGGCACTGGGTACCTGGCTTCTAGGAGTGAGTGGATTGTCCTTGTCATTCTCCTTTTCATGTAATTACCAGAGAAGACTGAAATTGACTATGCTTGTGTAAAATGTGAAATTATGGAGAGACTGCTACAAACAAAAGCTTACTATACAGAACAAGTATGCTATGTTAAGAAGAATGCTGAATTTGGTGTAAGAAAAGTTGGTACCCATTCCTGTCAGTCATTCCTTGTGTCATCTCTTGAATTTCTTTTCCCTGACATATAAAATGGGGAGAATGATATTGGTTTAAAGGCAGACTGGCACAGTAAAAAGATTTAGAGCTTCTTCAAGAAAAGATCTGGATTTTAACTCTTGCCACTAATAAATAGTGACTGCATGACTCAATGGCAAGTCTCCTACCTCATAGTGTCCCCAGGATCCCTAAATTAGAGCATCTGATAATCTGCATTTATAGAGAGTATTTTCTTACCAGGAACTTTCCTTTGCTGATGAAACCATAGGATTATCGATCTAGACCTAGATCTAGATCTAGATCGGATAAAATAGTCTTATAGATAAGGAAACTGACACCCAGGTAGTAAGCATCAGAGATGGGATCTGAAACCATGTCAGATATAAGATGTAGACATAGATCCCCTGATCTCAGAGACAGTGCTTCCATACTGAGAGACAGATGGATATATAAATAATAGATGACATGTAAATAAATAGATAACTTAAGCTTGTTTTACCTAACATAAAGTTGTGGATCAAAAGAGCTAATAACATTATTAATATTACTTGGCATCTCTATAGTAATTAAAGTTATACAATCCACTTACCTTAGAATATAATATATAATACATACCTTATATGATATGTAGTAAAGGTTTGATTATTAAAGTTCAACAGATAGAAACTGAATGTAGACTTACAGGGGTTAAATGTCCTGTCAACATTCATGCCAGGGTGAATATTTGAATCCAGATATCCTGACTCCAAATTCAGTGCTTTTTCAATCACATGTGTATGTTTGCACATATATGTACACATGTATGTGTACTTGTGTATAATTGTGTGTATGCATATTTGTGTGTGTATATATGTATATATATTTGTATGTATATGTATTCAGAAAACCGTATGAACTCTGAAGAGTTACACTAATGGAAAAGTTCTTTATCATTAAACATATAAGATATATTATTATATGAATTATTAAATGTATAAGATATATTATTATTATTATATGCATTATTAAATGTGTAAGATAAAGTGATAGAATAAAGTAAATCACCTGATCTCTTAAAGAGAAAGAAAATATTTATGCTATATTGAAGAATATATTATCATTGACACTGATAGCTGAAAAATAGTTTTGAGGTTTTTGAGTAGTTCCCTAAGTGTAGTTAAATTCTGAAGGCAGAGGAAGAACACTAGATCCTTGTGCCTTCCAACATGAGATTAACCCCACATACAGAAAATTTTAGTGTTAGAAAGACTTGATACAGTTTTTTGATCATCAGATTTTTTTCTCTGTCTCTGAAACTAGATTATCTACTGAGTTTAAAGCCAGAGATCACATAATAAACTTAAAGCACTGTAGTGTAGATGCCTTTTGAAATCTACGATATTCCTAAAGTTTTCTTTAAATTGGTGGGAATTACAGTACCTCTGCATTAGCCTAGAAGACCTCCCAATGGTAGAGTGCAATTTTGCTATTACAGATTTCATTAACCCAGCATGTAATTAAGAAAAGAAAAATTGTATGATATTACCTAAAATCCACTTGCTGACAATTAAGATTTGATTTAATATGGTTTTTAATCAACATTAATTCTGGTAGGTGGACATTGCCCAAAATGTCAGAGTAAAAAAAAATGTTGACAGGATTTGGTACTGGAATTTTAGTCATAAAACTCATTCACTGACCTTCTAAAGGTTACTTATCTGAAATGATTTTTAATCCTGCAGTTTTTTTTGTCTTGTGATTTGTATGAATAACCTCTCAAGTATTAGAATTAACACATATGCATATACACATATGCTAACATTTATGTACTATATGGGTATGTGTGTATTTATTCACACACACATACACAAATATACATTTAGATATATGTACATTTTCCATTGGTTGGTCTTTATAATTAATATCCCAAGATATGATATAGACATTTCACTTGGATTCTGGAAATTAAAACATGAAATTAGAATCTGGAAGTCTTATTGATCTGGATAAATCTTTCCCCATTATATTTAATGAAATTTGGTAGAAGTTGTTAGGTTATAATCCAAGTGAAGGCATTCAAATTTATAATTTATGAATGACATTGAGAGTGGTAATAAACAACAGGCAGCCCCAAATTTTCATAGAAGTAAAGCCTATTAGAGCTGAGCATACATATATGTGATATATATCTGTATTTATATATACATATTTGCAGACTCATGTATATGGAGATATATATTAATACTTCATGTCATCATAATGTATGATAGTTAATAAGCAATTAATAAGCACCTACTATGTGCCAGGAACTGTGTTAAATGCTGTGCATACAAATAAAAAAACAGTCCTTGCCCTCAAGGAGCTACAGTCCCATGGGGAGAAGACTACAAACAAAAGAGTGTTGAAAGGGAGAGAAAAGGTTCCTTGGGGGCATTGTCAAGAAGTGCATCTGGGCAGGAAACCAGGAGATGACTAGCCTTAGCATCCTCCTTAAAATGAAGTTCTGGATGTAGCTCTCTGCTCTGCTTTCTGATCAGAGAGTACCCAATGGCAGAGGATACTAAGGAGCTTTGAATACCTACTAGGCTAATGTCATCTTCAAGGATGAAGAAGTTCCTAAGGAAATGATACACATATTCAAGAGTGCACCTAGCAGGAAATGATAAAGAAAATGATACATACACATACATACATATGCATATTTAGGTTGGTTTAAACATCACCAAGTACTTTGTAATAATAAAAAATAAATAGAAGTATTTAGTTATGATCTGCTCAATTTTGGTTGTTGTTTGTTTGTATTTTGTGTGTGGAGTTATCCAGGACACATTACAAGTCAATACTCTAGAAGACAGAGTAATTCAGTTTTGTTATTTGAAAGAAGATAGGGGAGCTCTGGGAAGACAAGTGACAAAGTACATGGATATTTATAAGACTAAAAACTGACTACCTGCTTTTTTTTTGTATAATATGCCTATGCTTTACATCATGTCAATCTACTTCTTTGATGTCATCTTATAACAAACCTGATTTCCCTTCTCACTCTGTTTAGTTACTCATTTGCTGATGTCTAGATGGGAATAACAAAATGTCTGAAGTTGGATTTCTTTTAATAGTGACCACTGCAAGATGTAATATTCTAAATAATATAGGAACAAATATTTTGAGTGGAAAGGGAATTTAGCATCATATGAGGAAACTGAGGGCCACTAAAGTTAAATGTTTTGCCAAATGTCATACAGGTAGTGACAGAAAATTAAGATATAACTCCAGATCCCATAACTCCAAATCATAACTCTTTCTATTGAACCATATTGCTTCATATTTTGTCTAAAATTAGAAACTGTCCAGTGAAGCAAAATAATAGGATTCTTCTTTATTTTTTTCTTTATTTCTGTGTGTGTATTTTATTTTATTTTTTAATTATACATTTTATTTTCCCCCAATTATTTGTTAAAACATTTTTTACATTTTTTTTCTTTTGACTTCTAAATTATATCCCTCCCGACTCTCTACCCCCCTATCCCTGAGGTGGTAAGCAATCAGTTATAGGTTATACATGTGTAATCATGTAAAATATTTCCACATTAGTCATTTTGTAGAAGACTCAAATGAAAGAAAAAGAATGAAAGAAAGTGAAAAACAGCATGCTTCAGTTTGTATTCACACAACATCAGTTCTTTCTCTGGAGGATCATAGGATGTTTCATCATTAGTCCTTTGGGATTGTCTTGGAGCATTATATTGCTGAGAATAGCGAAGTCATTAACAATTCTTCATGATACAGTATCATTCTTACTTATACAGTGTTCTCCTTGTTCTGCTCATTTCACTTTGCATCATTCATATAAGTCTTTCCAGGTTTTTCTGACATTATTTTGCTTTTCATTTCTCATGGAACAATAATATTCCATCATAATCATACACAACATGTCTTAAAATGAGTATAAAGAGCAATTGGTTTGTCTTTTGGCCAGAAACTGGTCTTTCCCTCCCAAAATGATATCTTTGTGATGGTAAATTGGACCATCTTTTATCTCAATTATTTCTTAGCCCTTAATCATTGAATGTGTGTGGCCTCAAACAGACTGAGACCCGAGAAAGACCTTAATTTAGAAAGGCCAAGGTCACCCACTGCATCCTGGACTGTCACCAGTTAGCTTGACTTTTTTCTTGCTAGACTTAGATGACTCTGGAGGAGCAAACAAGGATGATGATTCTGCCCAGTTCTGCTACACTGAAACCCAATTCATGTGCAAGTCAAGACATCACCTTCATGATGTCATTGGTCATCTTTGAAAACTAAGGATCAACATAAACAACAGCAGTAAGTTGTATGGGTCTTTTTCTCATTGTGTGGGTCAATTTGCCCCAGTGCTATATAATATGTAATGTCTGGATTCTTGACAGTCAAATGCAATATGATAAATGGTAGCAGTTATTTTAGAAATATGGTACTGCTTGAGAAAAAATTACTGAGAGAATAAAGGGTAACTTGACAACTGAGGTAAGTTTTGGGGAATACACATCAAATCATTTCACGTATTTATGAAGTATTTCCTTTTTAAATTTAAAGTCTTAAATACCTAAGATCAAATAATTTGAAAAAACTTTTATTGGCCTCTTTCTTATTTTCATGTGGAAGTGATCAGATGAAATATGTGTATGTATGTATACATGTATGTGTGTATATATAAATATATATATATACACATATGCACATATATACATATACATATATTAGGGATGAGCCCCTTTTATTAATATTATATAGCCCATAGAAATATCATTAAACTAGAAACTGGGAAACAGGTCTTAATAATCAAAATATGGGTATAACTTCAGGTAAGTCATTTGAATACTCTGGGCCTTGGATTCTTCACATGTATTGCAATATACTCTCAATGATGTTGCATAGCTATAAACCATGGAGTAGAGTTGTGGGTCATTGAAAGAGCAATGGAGCAGCATGTGATGGACATGAAGAGACTGTGATATATTGCCAAAGAAGTACATAGGAGTTTCAGTTTCAATGATATCATGAGGCATATATGTGTCAGAATAAAGAGATGGGTTAATTGAATAGGTATAATGATAGACAGAAAGTTCAAGTATTCCATTGTATCTATTTGGCATTTAGAGGAAATCACACAGCACAATGGGCATGGCCATTTAGATTTTTTTTTTTTGGATTTTCTAGATAGAATAGGATATCAACTGCAAAAAGTGATAGTTTTCTTTCTATTTGCCTATTTACCATAAACTTTTCTTGCCATGTTTTGATAACGATGTCAAATTATAGTAGCTGTAATGGACATTTCTGTTTACTTTTCATCCTACTACTAGAAGTTCTAGGCTTTCTACATTTCATCTTTTTGGTCCAAGTTCAATGGAGATACTACTTAGCTATTAAGGAAAGATTCATTTATACTTATGTTTTCTAATATATATTAAAAAAATACAAAGATTTAAGTGCCAAGATGGCAGAGTGAGGAAGGATTCCTCTGAAACCCTCCCAAATTCCCTGCCAAACAACTTGAAAACTGCCTCAGAACTGATCAGTGAAGCAGTAAATCAATTACCAGCTCAGAAGGAAAGTTCCATGTCAGCTGGGGTGTGAGGGGAGCAAGGCCCAAGAGCAGCAGCAGCCAGCCTCACAGCAAGGGGCCTGCAACAAAAATCCAAGACTGGAGCAATCCACCAATAATGCCCCAACCTCCTGCAAGCCAGCAGCTTCCCTAGATAAACTAGCAGTCTGTGCAAAACAGAAATGCCTCACCCCAGTGACCCTACTCCCAGCACAGTCCACCAGCCAGTTAGAATTTAGTAATTAGGTAATTAATGTAATTTGGTAATGGTAATTAATGTAATTTGGTATTAGGCCCAAAAAGAAAACCTGGAAGAGATTAAAAAGTATTTTAAAAAGCAGATTAGAGAAGTAGAAGAAAAACAATAAGAAAAGTAATGAGAGTAATGCAAGACAATTATTAAAAAAAAGGCAACAGCATGAAAAAAAATAT
>NW_020954569.1:7807054-7810602 GCF_900497805.2 Vombatus ursinus | reverse complement strand
ATATATATATATATATACAAAATTCACTGAAGAAAATAATTCCACTCAAAATAGAATTGGCCAAATGGAAAAGGAAATATAAAAGCTCACTGAAGAAAATAATTGCTTAAAAATTAGACTTGAGCAAGCAAAAGCTAATGATTCCATGAAACATCAAGATAAAATAAAACAAAATCAAAAAAGTAAAAAAAAAGAAAATGTGAAATTACTCTTTGAAAAAAACAGCAACCTAGAAGATAGATCCAAGAGAAATAATTTAAGAATTATTGGACTACTTGAAAGACATGATCAAAAAAAAAAAAGTTTGTGCAGCATCTTTTAAGAAATCAACAAAAATTTATCTGATATACTAGAATCAAAAGGCAACATAGAAATTGAAAGATTTCATCAACCACTACCTGCAAGAGATCCCAAAATGAAAACTCCCAGGAACATCATAGCCAAATTACAGAGCTCTCAGATGAAGGAGAAAGTACAGCAAGAAGCTGAAAAGAAACAATAGTCAAATATTGTGGTGCTACAATCAGGATTACACAGGATTTGATAGCTTACACATTAAAGAACAGGTGGTTTTTAGAATATGATATACTGGAAGTCAAAGGAGTTAGGATTACAACCAAGAATCATCTCCCCAGCAAAACTCAATCTTTGAGGGAAAAAAAATGGATATTTAATGAAATAGAGATCTTTCAAACGTTCCTCATTAAAAGTTGAGCTGAATTAAAAAAAAAATGAGCTCCAAAGACAAGACTCAAGGGAAACATAAAAAGTTAAAACATAAATTAGAAAGTGAAAACATAAGAGATTGAATAAGGTTAAACTGTTTATATTCTATATAACAAGATAATATTTGCAACTCTAAAGAATTTTATTACTATAAAGGCAACTAGAGGGAGTATACATAGGGTGTGGAAACAAGGTGACTTTGATGGGATGATACCCCCAATAAAACAAATTAAAGGGGTAAAATTAAGAGGGTCAAAGAAAAAATCATAGAAATAACTGATAATTTCATTAAAGAAAATGACAACAATGAAACAACCTACCAAAATTTATGGGACACAGCCAAAGTAGTACTTAGGGGGAGATTTATATCTCTAATTGCCTACATCAACAAAATAGAGGAGGGAAAAACCAGATCAATGAATTGAATATGCAACTAAAATAACCCTCAAAAAAACAAGAAATTACAAATCCCCAAATAAACACCAAATTAGAAATTCTGAAAATCAAAGGAGAGATTAATAAAATTGAAAGTAAGAAAACTAAGAACTAATAAGCAAACCTAGAAGCTGGTTTTATGAGAAAAAACAAACAATAAAATAAATAAACTGTTGGTTAATTTGATTTAAATAAGGAAAGAGTTAAACCAAATTACTCATATGAAAAATAAAAGGGGTGAATTCATCATTAATGAAGAGGAAGTTGACACAATTGTTAGGAGTCATTCTGGCCAATTATATGCCAATTGATCCACCAATCAATACCAGATTGTTTTTTTTTAATTTCCCATTTATCAGATGTTTGGAGATCTGGTGTGGTGAGATCCCATTCTTTCACATTTTTTTGATCCCCTTAACATTCTTCAGCTTTTGGTTTTTTTTTTTCAGATGAATTTTTTTATTACATACTAGATTATTATGGTCATTTACTATAATGCAAAATAAAATACTTGGGAGTTGACCTGCCAAGATGAAACCAGGAAGTAAATGAATACAACTATAAAATACATATAATATATGTATATATTATATATATATATATACAGTATATACAAATGACAATACTATCTAAATTAATGTATTTATTCGGTGTCATGCCAATCAAACTATCAAAAATATTTTATGGAGCTAGGAAAAACAACAAATTGCATTATAGTAAATGACCATAATAATCTAGTATATAATAAAACAAAAGATCCAAACTTTTGGAACAAAAACTCATTATTTGATAAAAACTGCTGGAATAACTGGAAAATAGTATGGTAGAAACTAGATATAGATCAATGTCTCACATTGTATACCAAGATAAGGTGAAAACAGTTCCATGATTTACACCTAAAGCATGATATCATAAGCAAATTAGCAAGATAAGTAAAGAATTTAAGACCAAAAAAGGTATAAAGAGCATTACAAAATGCAAAATAGTTAATTTTGTTTACATAAAATTGAAAAGTTTTGGCACAAACAAAACCAATGGAGCCAAAATTATAAGGAAAGCAGAAAACTTTGGGAAAACTGCAACAAATATCTCTGACAAAGGCCTCACTTCTCAAATATATAGGGAATTGAGTCAAATTGAAAAAAAATACAAGTCATTCCTTCATTGATATATGGTCAAAGAATATGAACAGGCAATTTTCAAACAAAAAAATCAAAGCTATCTATAGTCATATAAAATGTTATAAATCAGTATTGATTGAAGAAATGCAAATTAAAACAACTCTGAGGTACCACCTCACACCTATCAGATTGGCTAATATGAGAAAAAAAGGGAAAATGTTGGATGTTGGAGGGGATGAAAAAAAAAGTGGGACACTAATGTCCTATTGGTGGAGTTGTGAACTGATCCAACTATTCTGGAGTGCAATTTGAAACTATGCACAAAGGGCTATAAAAGTATGCATACCCTTTGATACACCAATACCAGTACTAGGTCTATATCCCAAAAAATATAAAAGGCAGGGAAAGGACCTTTTTGTACAAAAATATTTATATCAGCTAATGCCCATCAATTGGGGAATGGCTAAAGAAGCTGAGGTATATGATTATAATGGACTATTGTTGTGCTTCAAGAAATGAATGACAATCAGGATGGTTTCAGAAAAAAAAGAAATACTTACATGAACTCACACTTAGTGAAGTGAACAGAACCAGGAGAACTTTGTCTATAGTAACAATAATATTCAGTAAAGAAATGCAAATGGCTTAGCTATTCTCAGCAATACAAAATTCCAAGACAATCTGAAAGGACTAATGATGAATCATTTTATTTTCCAGTAGAAAAAGAACTGATAATACTAAAGCATGCTATTTTTCACTTTCACTTTTTTCTTTTTATTTAAATCTTCTTGTATAAAATGACTAACATGGAACTGTTTTACATAATTGCACATGTATAACCTATATCTGATTGCCTAGACATCATCTTTCAAGAAATTATCAAGGAAAACTGCCCTGATATTTTAGAACCAGAGGGCAAAATAGAAATTGAAAGAATCCACCGATCACCTCCTGAAAGAGATCCCCAAAGGAAAATTCTTAAGAATATTGTAGCCAAATTCCAAAATTTCCAGGTCAAGGAGAAAATATTGGAAGCAGCCAGAAAGAAACAATTCAAGTATTGTGGAAACACAATCAGGATAACACAAGATTTAGCAGCTTCTACATTATGGAACCACAGGGCATGGAATATAACATTCCAGAGGGCAAAGGAGAGAGGATTACAACAAAGAACCATCTACCTAGCGAAACAGAGCATAATCTTTCAGCTGGAAAAATGGTCATTCAGTGAAATAGAGGACTTTCAAGTATTCTTGATGAAAAGAC
>NW_020954569.1:7798219-7807044 GCF_900497805.2 Vombatus ursinus | reverse complement strand
GTGAGTTGAAGATGAAGGGGTGATATCTGGAGAATAAAATTAAGGGTTGAGAGAGGATTATCTTGGGAAAAGGAGAAAGGGAGAGGTAGAATGGGGTAAATTATCTCACATAAAACAGACAAGAAAAAGTGGAGAGGAAACAGAGGAATGTGAGAGGGAATGAGTGAATCTCATTCTCATAAGATTTGGCTTAAGGAGAGAATAACATACACATTGAATTGGGTATGGAATTCTATCTTACCCTACAGGAAAATATAGGGGAGAAGGGACATGAGAACAGGAGGATGATAGAGGGAAGGGCAACTTGAGGGAGGGGGTAGTCAGAAGCAAACACTTCTAAGTAGGGACAGGGTCAAAAGACAGAATAGAATAAATGGGGGGGTAGGATAGGATGAAGAGAAATATACTTAATTTTTCACAACATGACTACTATGGAAGTGTTTTGCATGACTGCATATGTATAACCTGTAATGAGTTGCTTGCTTTCTCAATGAAGGTGGGTGGGGAGGGAGGAAGGGAGAAAATTTGGAACCTAAAGTTTTCAAAACAAAAGTTAAAAAAAATGTTTTCACAAGCAACTAGGAAATGAGATATATAGAAAATGGGGTATAGAAATCTATCCTTCCCTATAGGAAAATTGAAGGGGAATGGGATAAGAGAAGGGGGGAGAGATAGAAGGGAGGGCAGATTAGGAGAAAAGGTATTCAGAATGCATGCCATCTTGGGGTGGTGGGAGGAACAAGATGGGGAGAAAATTTGGTACTCAAAATCTTGTGGAAGTGAATGTTGAAAACTAAAAACAAATAAATTGACAATGACAAAAGAAAAGATAGGAGTCTGCTTCTAGTGTGGAGAATGCACTGTTCCAAGCTTTGGGGGTTTAGTACAGCTTTTTTCAGAGGTACTTCTATGGACCTATACATTTTCAGTTCTTCCAAGTTGGTATGATCCCCTGATCATACTGCGCCAGGTTCACTGAGGGCTGGTGTTTGCCTGTGCAGCCCAATCTGAACTGCATTCCTCTCCCAGCCAGGTGTGATAGACCTTTTCAATCAACCATCCAGGTTGTCTTGGTCTGGAAATTTGTTTCACTCTGTCTTTTTGTTGGTTCTGCTGCTCTAGAATTTGTTTACAACCATTTTTTACAGGTATTTGAAGGTGTTTGAGGGAGAGCTCAAGCAAGACACCACTTTTACTCCACCATCTTGGCTCCACCCTCCCATCTCCAGACTTTTTCTGAGGGACAGGAGAGAGAGAGAGAGAGAGAGAGAGAGAAATGAAAGGAAGGGAAGGGAAGGGAAGAGAAGGGAAGGGAAGGGAAGGGAAGGGAAGAAGAAAGTGAAAGAGGAAGAGAAAAAGAAAGANAATGAAAGGAAGGGAAGGGAAGGGAAGGGAAGGGAAGGGAAGGGAAGGGAAGGGAAGGGAAGAAGAAAGTGAAAGAGGAAGAGAAAAAGAAAGAAGGAAGGGAGGAAAGAAAGAAATAAAATGACATGGGAAGAAATACACAGTTTGTAATCATAACTCTGTATGTGAATGGAATGAGATCACCCATAAAAGAGAAGCAGATAACAGGATGGATTAGAAACTGGAATTCAATAATATGTTGTTTACACAGGGAGGGGGTGCTCTACCTGGCTCAGGCCCCAGTACTGTTTGACAGATCTCTCTATCACAACACAGTGATACCGTGACCAACAAAGAACCTCTGGTTGCATGTGTGCTTTAACAAGAGGTTAGAGGACATCTATTCTCCCTAAAGTGGCCAGGATGAAGGTCACCATGCTTGATACATGGAATGTGCCACCCTACATTTATTTATCCCAAATTAATCAATGTGAGATCTCTTTGAAAGATGCAAAATATATATACTAAGTAACATGGGCATAATTCAGACTTTTCCTTTCAAAACTGAATTATATGGCTCAAAATAAAGCAGTAATTTGATCATCCTATTACAAATTCAGACAGTTCCTTCAGGCACTTACAAAAAACATGTTTCAATGATCCTTCTTTATTTCAGAGGCAGCTGGTGGCACAGTGGATAGACTGTTGGGGTAGGCATAGGAATACCTGAGTTCAAATACACACTAAGACACTTACTTGCTGTGTGATCCATGGAAAGTCACTTAACCTCTGTTTGTTTCAGTACTGTCATTTGTAACAGAGAGATAGCATATGCAATTACACAGAGAGTGGATGTGAAGGTCAAATGAGATATTTGTAAAAGTGATGAATACAGCGCCTAGGAAAGAGTTATTGTTGTTTGTCCTTTATCTTCCAAGAAGACCAATGGCATCACAGGGTTATGTCTTGACTTGTGAATTAATTGGATATGAGGGAGAGTTGGAGAAAACTGTCAGCCTTACTCTCTCTTCCAGAGTCATCAAAGTCTAGTGGCAAGACAAAAGTCAGCGGATGACGTTTGCATCTTCAGAGTCTGACCAAACACATAGTCTTCCACAGAGCCTGCTTCAGCCACTTTTATTGCTGGTGGAACAAATTGTTTTCATCTTCCCATTCCACCATGGAGTTTGCATATGCTTCAGGTAGACATCTTGATCATTGTTTATTAGCAAACTATGGTTAAGGGCTCATATATAGCCTGCCACCTCTTTTTGTATGGCCTTCAAGCTGAGAATATTTCTTATATTTTAAAATAAAGTTTTATTATATTTAAAAATATTCAAAAAACTTATTCTTAGTTCCTGGATTATACAAAAATAGACAGCAAGATGAATTTGGTTCTTGGTTCATAGTTTGCCTACCTCTACTCTATATTGTTGAGAAATTTTTGCATCCTGACTGTCATTCAATATGATACTTATCATCTGAATTTTGCATTTCATCTGCAAATTCAATTATAATGTCATTTATCCCTTTATTGATAAAAATATTGAATAACATAGAACAAAGGTTAGATTATTACACATACAAGTTAACATTGAACCAATTTGAGGTCTGGCCATTGGAGTAGTTTCATATCCAAGTATTTGTAGTATCTATCCTTTTCCTTTCCATTTTGCCCATACAGATAGCAGGAGATACCTTGTCAAATATGTTTTTTTTTAAATCTAGATATGTTACATCTACAACTTTCCCTTTATGGATTCATCTTGTATCAGGCTTCAAAATATGTAGAAGAGATCTTTAGAAGCTAGTGATATGTTTCAGCACTTACTGAAAATAGCTCACTTTATTAGGTTAACATGATATACAATTTTCCACAAAACTTAGTTTCTGTGTTAAATTAAAGTCACCTATGGTCTATACATGTTTCCAGTTGACCTCTGCTATCCTCATGGAAAAGGGATGTAGAAAATGGCAAATAGTCTATATACAACTTTCAAATGCTTAAAAGGAGATTCTATAAAGAGGCAGGGAGAAGCATAAGTTTCTCCATCCATTAAAGAAGTACAGTAAGTATTTTATTTAAAAAAAGTGAATATATAGGCACTAAGATTCATATCATTAATATTGTACAGAGATCAACATCCCAGTAGGATCATAGTACTTATATGGTCTTGATCACAAGAATAGGATTTAATTTAAATATTCTTTTTCTCTATGAAGATAAAATGACAAAAGAAAATTAAAATTTGCTTCAAAGACTAGAAGATGCATAGGATATCAATGTTAAAAACCTTGTAATGGGTGATAAGAAAAAGTATAATAAGTCATAAAATCAGATATATCTTATTGTTATGTAAGTCACTGACATCAAAGATAAAAGAGAGCTGTTTTTGAACACTTGTATTCTAATTCTAAACTCCAGTGACTCTTATGAGTAGATGTAAGAATAGTATGCTGAAGGCTAACAAGTACTATAGAATAATGAGGTTATCCCAGAATAATAAACAAAAAGGAGAAAGCTCAGTATCTGAACATCTGACTATGCTAAGGTTTTTATATTTCTAGAGAATTTATATTTAGGGAATTTATAAGAAATCAGGTTCAAAGTTCAACCTAAGTGATAACCAAGTTCCTTTCTTCATCTTTCTTTGATCATATATTATTCTAGTTTGGAATACTTGTACTTGTTTCTGAGTATACTGTGTATAAAAGTGTTATGCCTATGCAATGCATAATAGTTCTCATTTTAAAAAGCTATAAATTGTCAATATAACAAATTAAATTTAAGTACCCAGTAAGATTTAGTAAGCAACTAAGAATGATTTCAAATTTGCTCATTGTGTTCCATTTTATTCAAATACAATAGCAAAGCAAGAAAAAATAGCTGAGAATTAGAAAAAAGCAAATGCTACAGACAAAACAAGAATCAGAAAATGTCAAGTCATTCAGGTTAGTAAAATGGGAAGATACGGTACTTAGGGAATATCAGAAGAATTAGCCAAAAAAAAAATTAGAATAACACAAGACATTTCAGGCATAAAATACGCTACTTTGTTAATTGTCAATAGTAATAGAATAGTCACAATTCCTTCCACTATCAATTGTTTATCTATGAAGTCAAAGGGTGTTTGATCAATCCTAAATTCAGTAAGGCTTCTGAACTGTTGACAAATGACATCTTCTTCTGGTAGTTTATAAAGTTTTATATTGTTGCTAATTGAGCAGATAATTAACCTTGAATTTCATGCCCAGGGAGTAATGGCTTGAGTAAGTCCAAGGGGATACAATGAAATTCAATAAGAACAAATTTAAAGTTTTGCAATTACAGTATACAAAACCAAAAAAAAAAAAACAAATGCAAGATAAAAAGGATGAGATATATATTATATAACAATATATTATTTTATAAGAAAAAACTGTCCATACTTTTCAAGCTAAATAAGATTCAACAATATCTTGCTTTGTGTTAAAAGAATACATGACAGGAAAAATATTTTTTAAATGAATATGACATAATAGTACAGTGTAAGGATCCCCAGATCTAAATTCAGAAGATCAGGGTTATATACTTACATCTATGTGTGTACATGACTTTGGAAAAAAAATAATATTTCTGGACTTCAGTTTCCTCATTTGGGCAGTGAGAAAACTAGATTATCAATAAATACTTTTATTGTTTAATTAATTTAATTTTTTTATTATCTAGTATCATACTTCCAACTGCCTACCTAACACCATATGCATCATAGATATCTTAAACTCAACTTGTCAAAATCCAAACACATTGTCTTTCCTCAAATATTTTTCTCACTCCTTCACTACCCTATTACTGCTCATGGCACCACCATGATACCAGTCATCTATGCTCGCAGTCTAGGTGACATCCTCAGGTTTTTTCTATCTAACACTGCCACCCCCATATCTAAGTTACTAAGTTCTTTCAGTTCTGCCTTCATAACACTTCTCAATAAAACTCCATCTTTCCTTGGACATTGTTGTACACATCATTTCTGGCCTTGACTATTGTAATAATCTTCTAGTTGGTTTCTCTGCCTAAATTCTCTCCATGCTCCAGTCTATCTTGAATTACATGTAAAATTCATCTTCTAAAACACAAATATGTCTATGTAATCACCCTAGTCAAAAAACTATAGTGACATTATGAATTGAAGGATCAAAATAAAAAAAAAATATTCCTTTGCTACATTTCCAGTTTTTCTACACTTACTCACTCTAAGTACTCTACATTCCAGTGATATCTGCCTTGCTGTTTCTCACATGAAACATGCAGTCTCTAATTCCATGCATTTTCCCTTTCTGCAGCAAGTAGCTAGAATCCTCTACTTCTTTATCTCCCTCTTCTGGTTTCAACGCCATTTCAGATCTCATTTTAAATCTCATCTTATGCAAGAAATCTTTCCTGCTGAATTCCCTTAATGTTAATGTGTACCCTCTGAGATCATCTCCAATTTATTACTTATGATTTGTTTGTATATAGTTGTTTGCTTATTCTCTCTCTGATTAGACTAAGAGCTACTTGCAAGTATGGAGTTTTTCCCTTAGTTCTCCCAATGATTAGCACAGTGCTTAGAATCAGTCATGTAATTAACCAATCAATATACATTTATCAATGTTTAGGTTTCTTTATCAGATTTCTAAATTGTTATATATATTTTCTATAATTTTCACATCATATTTTTTTAACCTACTATGTGCCAGTTACAGTGTGAAGTATTGGAGATGCAAAGAAAGGGAGAAGATAATCTTTGCCCTCCAGGAGTTGACAGTCTATCTAATGAGGGAGACAACATGCAAATTACTATGTGCAAATTAACTCATAAGATAAATTGGAATTATTCAACAGAGAGAATTCACTAGCATTAAGAGGAATCAGGAAAGGCTTTCTGTAGAAAGTGGGATTTTTTTTTTAACTTGAAAGTAGCCAGGGAAGTCAGGAGGCAGAGATGAGGAGGGAAAACATTCTAGGAATGGAGGATAACCAGAAAAAATTGGCAAGGCCTAGAAATACAGTGTCTTGTTTGGGGAACAGCAAGGAGGCCAGTGCTACCAAATCAAAGAGTTCCAAGCAAGTAAAGTCTAAGAAGACTGGATGTGCCAAACTGAATATTTTATACTTTATTTTTGTGGTGATAATGATCCATTGGAGTTTGAGAAGTAGATGCACTATAGGGTGATCACTTTGATAGCTAAGTGGAGGATGAACTGGAGTGACAAGATACTTGAATCAGGGAGACCAATAAGCAAGCTGTTGGAATAAGCCAGGCATGTTGTAACAAAGGCCTGAACCAGGTAGGTGGTGATGTCAAAGAGAAGAAGATATGTATTCAAAATATGTTATGCAGGTAACACTGATAGGCCTAAGCAAAGTATTGGACATGGGGAGTGAGCATGGATTGGATATGAAGAGTCAATGATGATACCTAGGTTGTAAGCCTCTGACTGGAAATATGGTGGTACCTTCAAAAATAATAGGGAAGTTAGCTCTTAAGAGGGGATGATTCAAGTGAAAAGACATTGGAACATAGTAGTCAATAAATACTTGCTGCCTTGACTTGACAACCATTGTTGCTCACAGATTTTCATAGGTAGACAGATCTATGCTACCAAAATTGCAAAGGATAATTATGATGACATAAACCTTCCATTCATCAGAATTACCTGCTGACTATTAACAGGAGAATGGATAACATTTCCCATTATCATCATAGTCAAATGCAGAGCTAAGTGGAGAAGAAAATGCAAAGTTATCAAAGAGTAAATATATATATATGTATATTTTTTTCTTTTGCAATTCATTTTGGTAATTTCATTTTGAACACAAAAAATGGAGTTTGTTTCTTTTTTTTTCCTTCAGAAAAGACACATGGGAAGATGTACTCTTCGCAAATCAGAGGGTATTAAAATATTTCATTCAATAAATATGAACTGTGAAATAAAAAAAAAATGGTGAAGTACTTATTTAAATAAATGTTCCTCTAGGGCAGATAGATGGCTTAGTGGATAAACTGTTGGACATTATATTAGCAAGACCTAGTTTCAAATCCGTTCTCAGCCACTTAACTATGTGACCTAAGGAAGATCATTTAAACTTTCAGCCTCCAATCCTCATCTCTAAAATAAGGATAGGGGGCAGAGCCAAGATGGGGGAGTAAAAGCAGTGACTTGCTTGAGCTCTCTGCCAAATCCCTCCAAATACCTATAAAATGGCTGTAAACAAATTCTAAAGCAGCAGAACCCATAAAAAGACAGAGTGAGATGAATTTCCAGCCCAAGACAACCTGGATGGTTGATTAGAAGGGTCTATCACAACAGTCTGGGAGAGGAACACAGCTCGGTATGGGCCTCACAGGCAAAGACCAGGCTTCAGGAAACCTGGCCCAGTTGTCAGGGGACTGAATCATGCACAGCTGGGGTGGTTTCCAGACTTCTGAACCCACAAATGCCAAAGAAAACTTAGGTCAGTAAGAAAGGTCTGTCAGACCTTGATGAGGGAGGAGCTTGGTCTGGTCCCAGTCTTGGTGCAGCGCCAGGGTGGCAGCTGCTTCCAGTGCTCTCAGTCCACAGATGGAGGTGGAATTGAGTGACTGATCAGAGGGGGATCTCAGGGATATCTTTGAGGGTTCTGAGGCAGGATTCTCTTACTTTGTGCTTGGATCTGAGTCACAGTCCTGGGTGGTAGTCCTGGGGCAAGGAAGAGTGCTGATGGAATGGAGCTTGTGGCTGCAGTGGAGAGGGAATCCTCCTCACAGTTCCAAGGCAGAAAAGAGTGCTTGTAGTCACTCATAGACCAGAGCACAGGCCAGAAAAGTAGCAAACACCTCGCCCTTGATCATACCACCTTGGAAGAACTGAAAATGTATAGGTCCCTAGAAGTATCTCTGAAAACATCTGCATAAAACCCCCAAAGCTTGGGACAGTGCATTCTCCACACTGGAAGCAGACTCCTATCTTAACAAAGAGTTTAATACTCAAGTAATTGACTGGGAACATGAGCATACTGCACAAAAATAGTCAGACCATAGAATCTTTCTTTGGTGACAAAGAAGATCAAAACATACAGCCAGAAGAAGACAACAAAGTCAAAACTCCTACATCCAAAGCCTCCAAGAAAAATATGAATCAGTCCCAGGCCATGGGAAAAAAATTTTGAGAAGCAAGTATAAGATGTAGAGGAAAAACTGGGAAGAGAAATGAGAGTGATGCAAGAAAACCATGAAAAACAAGTCAACAGCTAGCTAAAGGAGACCCCAAAATATTGAAGAAAATAACACCTTAAAAATAGACTAACCCAAATGGCAAAGGAGGTTCAAAAAGCCAATGATGAGAAGAATGCTTTAAAAAGCAAAATTGGCCAAATGAAAAAGGAAGTCCAAAAGCTTACTGAAGAAAATAGTTTCTTAAAAATTAGAATGGAGCAATTGGAAGCTAGTGACTTTATGAGAAATTAAGACACT
>NW_020954569.1:7791293-7798114 GCF_900497805.2 Vombatus ursinus | reverse complement strand
TGATGATCATCTCCTGAAAGAGATCTCCAAAGGAAAACTCCTAGAAATATTATAGCCTAATTCTAGAGTTCCCAGATCAAGAAAAAAATATTGTGATCAACCAGAAAGAAACAATTCAAGCATTGTGGAAACACAATCAGGATAATTCAATAGTTAACAGCTTCTACATTAAAGGATCAGAGGGCTTGGAATATGATATTCCAATATCATATGATATTCCAATATGATATGTAGGTCAAAGGAGCTAGGATTAAAACCAAGAATCACCTATCCAGTAAAAATGAGTATAATCCTTCAGGGGGGAAAAAATAGAAATTCAGTGAAATAGAGGTGTTTCAAGCATTCTTGATGAAAGGATCAGAGCTGAAGAGAAAATTTGACTTTCAAATACAAGACTCAAGAGAAGCACGTAAATGTAAACAGGAAAGAGGAATCATAAGGGACTTATTAAAGTTGAACTGTTTAGAGTCCTACCTGGATAAATGATAATTGAAACTCATGAGACCTTTCTCAGTATCTGGGTAGTTGGAGGGAATAGATATAGACAGAGAGCACAGGGTGAGTTGAATATGAAGGGATGATATCTAAAAAATAAAATTAATGGGTGAAAGAGGATTGTCCTTGCAGAAGGAAAAAGGGAGAGGTAGAATGGGATAAATTATCTGATATAAAAGAGGCAATAAAAAACTTTTACAGTGGAGGGAAAGAGGGGGGAGGTAAGAGGGAATGATTAAATCTTACTCTCATTGAATTTGGGTTAAGGAGGAAAAAAAATAAAAACTCAGTTGGGTATGGAAATCTATCTTACCCTACAGGAAAATAGGGGGGCAGAGGATAAGAGAGAGGGGATAATAGAAGGGAAGACAGATTGTGGGAAGGGGTAATCAGAAGCAAACACTTTTGACAAAGGACAGGGTCAAAGGACAGAATAGAACAAATGGGTGATGGGATAGGATGAAGGGAAATATAGTTAGTTTTTCACAACATGACTCTTTGTGGAAGTATATACACATGTGTAACTTTTATGGGGTTGCTTGCCTTCTCAATGAGGATGGGTGGGCAAGGAGGAAGGGAGGTAATTTGGAACTGAAAGTTTGAAAAACAAATTTTAAAAATTGTTTTTACACACAACTGGGAAATAAGTTACACAGGCAATGGGGTATAGAAATTTATCCTGCCCTAGAGGAAAATAGAATGAGAAGGGGATTAAGAGAAGGGTTGGGGAATGATAGAAGGGAGAGAAGATTGGGGTAAGGGATATTAAGAATGCATGCTGTCTTGGGGTGGGGGGGAGAGATAGGAGAAACTTTAGAACTCAAAATCTTGTGGAAGTGAATGTTGAAAACTAAAATAAATAAACAAAAATAAAAAATAAAATAAAATGGGGATAATAGCAACCCCTACCTCCTAGTGTATTTGTAAAGATAAAAAAAATAATTTCAAAATGGTCCATAAACCTTAAGCAATCATAAAATTTTACCTATTATTATAACTATAAAAATAACAATAATAACAATAACAATAATAATAATTATTATTATTGTCTGTCAGATTTATAAGTAGAATATTGACACAAGTTCCAGGACTGGAAGAAATAAACATCACACAAAGCTGGCTAGACTTCTTGAAGTTAAGAGCATCATCACAAAAGTAGACTGTTAAGCAAAAATTTCTCGTAAGTTTTCATATAAAGAATCTCTTTCCACCCCCTTATGAAATCCAGAGGAGGTCCATTGGAAGTCAATGATTATGAGTAGATAAAGTTCCACTAAAGTTTTCAGGAGAATGATTTTACTCAGCAAACCCAATTATGCCCTCACTTGTGCATCTGCAGCATTTCTTGGCTTTCTGTAGCTAACTAAGTTAGAGAGAAGTCAGCTAGAAGCAAATATGCTTATGTGGGAAATTTTCAAATGAGCCAGGATATGCTATCAAAGTAGATGTTTATGAGTTAGATTTTTCAATCATCAGTGTTGCAGAAACTGAATGTGAGCTCTATCCCTAATAACTATGGTGGAATCTATTTGATGGAAAAATTTCAGGAAACATAGTTTGAGGAATGAGTAGCAAAGACTTGTATTAAAAATGCCATTTACCCTCTAAGCAACTAGAAATTACTGTAAACAAAGAGTTCCAGTTATCCAATTAAGAAACAAAAAAATACTTGTAATAAAAACTTAATTAGCAAGCATAAAGCAATTTCCTTTGGAGGAATAATCTAGAATCCAAGTCAGCTTCCATGCACACATCAGTAGCCCATTTTACTACCTATTTTATGATGACTACAAAAGTAAGAGTATAGGAATGATTTCTTACATGATTTTGGTTACTTAGCCTAACATATTCTAATGTTTCTCTTTTTTCTTTCAAGAAATGAATACCAAAGAAGGGACAGAAAATACATTGTATTCCAAAAGTTTATTGAAGCAATATAGATTATAAGATTCAAGAACACATAGAAATCAACAATATATCCACTGAAAAACAAGTGGTTTTGATGAGTCCTTTAAAATGTGTTTTATAGAGATTAATAACTTTAACAACTTCTGTCTGTTAAAAATAAAAGGTCAAAGTGGTTTCTAAATATAGTTGAATAAATTTCATTTAAAATGTTTGAATGATGGCTAGAATAAAAACAAAAATACTAAAAATGAGGGTACATTCTGTGGATATAAAGGTAACTTTGAAAAGGTTGGAAATGTATAATACTTGAAATATGAGGACCTCTACTACAAGAGGACTTGGGTTTAAATCTTGCCTTGTTGTTTATTAAACTATCTGACCAGGGCAGCTAGGTGGCGTAGTGGATAGAGCACTTGCCCTGAAGTCAAGAGGACCTGAATTCAAATCCAGCCTCAGACACATAACACCCAATAGCTGTGTGACTCTGGAGAAGTCACTTAACCCCAATTGCCTCTCCAAATAAAAACCAAAAACAAAACAAAACATAAAAACAAACAAAAAAACTATCTGATTTAATCTAGCAAATGAGATTAGACTAGGTTCTGAGCTCGATTATAGCTATAAATCTATGATCCTATGTAGCATACTAGAAAAATCACTAAACTGAAAGTTTGTGTTCTATGATGAGGTCTACTGTTAGTGTGTGTTCCTCTCCTCTAGAATGAAGCATTTGGACTAGAGAATATCTAAGATTTCTTCTAGCTCTTACATTATATGACCCAATGGTGCTAGAGTTTGCTACATCTTTTCTACCCTTCACCAAAATGTTCATAAAAACATTTTTTTTCATTTTCATCACAAAATAGCAATCCTGATTAATTATGACTCATCTTAGAGCATTTAGACATTTCTAATTTAAACTTGTGCTTTCACCATTTCTTACAGAGCAATCATATTTCATTATATTCACATAAATTTGTTCAGTCATTTTTCAACTGAAGAGTTTCTTCTTAGTTTGAATAGATCCACTGGTTCAAGATTTTTCATTGTGGGAATTTTTGTGCTGGATACAATGAAAATGTATCTGTTTGACATGTAAAGTCTTAAAATCTGGTACTAGCTTGCTTTTCACTCTGAATTCATAATACTTCCCCCTCCTTTACTACTCTCCATTGCAACCAAACTAACCTAATTGTTGATGTTTATACATTCTTGTGATTCCATGAATTTTCACCAATGTCCCCCTATGTCGAGCAAGGATGAACAGAGACTAACTGTACAGTGGAGGAATTTGAAAAAAATAAAAGGTTGTTCCCCTAATGTTATAGATGTGACAGAGAACATTCAATTCTCTGGCTGCTTTTGGTTTGCAATACTTGACTTAGCTAATATGTTTTACTCTGTGACAACATCCTCAGACTTCCAGCCCTAGTTTTCTTTTACCTTTGAGGGGTCACAATATACTTTGACCAGGCTACTCATGGGTTATCTAAATAGCCTTGCTATTGCCCATAGACTGTGCCACCAAGACCTGGAGGACCTCCTAGTACCAGAAGGACTCTATAGATATCACTATTTGGATATTATCATGATCAGAAGCTCCACTCCTGACCATCTCCAAGCCTACCTCATGGCTTTGGTTAGACATCTAACCAGTTGTGGTTGGGCAATACCCCTTCCATAAAATACAAGCCCCCTAACAGTGTCTAACATTCTTAGGGTATATATAGATGCATAAAAGATGAAAAAATCTTGCACTGGTCTGAGATAAGCAACTTTTCTTCAAAGCCCCCATAGATGTTAAGGGAGCAAAATGCCTAGTAGGCATATTTAGGTTTTGGAGACAACATATTCCCCAACTTACATACCTACTTATCCCCATCTATGCAGTCACACAATGTCTTCTACATTTCACTGGGGCTCAGAGCAATAGAAGGTTCTTATTGAATTCAAGCTGACAGTCCCTCAAGAATTGCCCTTAGTATCCCAGATAATGACTTCCAGGTAGAAGCCTCAGCCACATCTCCTCATATCTCTTGGAGTCTATGGACCTATCACAATGGCAAAAGACTACCAATAGCGTTCTGAAGCAAGAAGCTCCTATACCCTGCCACTAGGTATTCACTCCTAGAGAGAGAGGTTCTAGCTGCCAATAGGCTCTGATGGCCACAAAGCATTTGACACACTAGGCCTTGGTCTAAATTCCTTGGTTAACCCCAGGATGCTGGGTTATTTAACAATGTTTAAAATGGAAATGGTATTTGTAGGATGGGGTTAGGTCAGGAATTTTTCTATTAGGAATTCATTTCAAAATGGGTATAAACATTAAAAATGAGGATTTTCCCTTTACCATTGGGTGTATTATTTTAGGGAACTGTCAATTATCAAAACCCACATTTCTCTAGTGATTTTTTTCCCCAAAGAACATTTTATAGTACAAACCTATAAGGCAGACAGTGCAAAAATTATCACCACCATTTTACAAAAGCCTCAGACAGTTAAGGTTCTTGGTGTTGGAGACAACTGTAATGTCAGCACTCTTATAGTTTGGGTTTGATTTAGGGATGACATGTGACACTTGAAGGTCACTGCATAATGAATAGAAGGAGATTTACTTTAAACTGACAAAGCAAGAAAATGCAACAAGGAAACAAAGACCCTTAGCTTCTTTGGACACATCCTACCTCAACTCTACATAGAAATATGTCTGGTCATCAGGACATGATATGGTAAAAGACATAATAGTTTGTTTGGTCTTCAGAAATCCACCTAGTCAGAAGGACCCAGATTACATATGTCAGGGTTTTGTTATTCTCTTGGATAACCAAGAGATTGTATTGGGACAGATGGTGTCAATCAGGCCCTAGGGACAGCTTTATCTCCAGTTAAGGAAAGATAATTCCTATGGAAGGGAAAAAGGAGGGCCCTGTACCAAGCCCATGTTGTGAGTATGGAAAAATAAGCTCCATAAAGGAAACACTGATAAATATTATTTCTATCACTTTTGCCCAACTAAGAAAAATGAGGGTCAAGATTTTTCTCTAGCTGGCTTAATTTTAAGGCCAAAGCTTATTTCACAGACTTATAAAACCCTTCAGTAAATGTCAAGCTCTAAATATTATTTTATAATATTTATAATATAATAATGTTGCATATCAACATTTGTTGTCATTAATATTATGTATAATAATTATACTATAATTTTATAATTTTTTTTGAAATAATCTTTATTCAAAGAGTAAAATAATGATTGCTAGAGTTTGTCAAAGTAACAGTGAAATGAGTAATTGACTTTTGAGTCAAACAACCTGGTTTAAATCCTAGTTCTACTGCTTACTACATAGGTAGTAAGTAAGGCCTTGGGTAATTTATTTGACATCTTTGGGCAAACAGGCTAAATGAGTTTGAGGATAACTGAAGAGCCTCAGATCTATTAGTGAGTTAAGGAGATGTCTATCCCATGCATATGAAGACTTCCCCCAGTGGAAGAGGTAGATGAGAACAATTCATTCCAACATCTACAAAGGCAGCTGAAATAGGAATGGTGGAGTGCTTAAAGCTGGATTAGACATAGAAGACTCCAAGATCATCCACTGTATTCCAGGACATCACCAGTCAACTTTACTTGTGTCTTGTCACTAGACTCTGATGACTCAGGAATACAGAGAGGCTGACAACTTCACACAACTCTGCTCACTTCAATCCAATTCATGCATGAGTCAAGACTTCACTGATATCATTTTACTTTTTTACCCATTTTGAAATCCTGTGGTGACAAGCAAGTGAGAAAGCTGCAAATACTCATACATTGGGAGCTGTAGTCACAACCTTGTGTGTACAGGCAGCCCAGACCATAGGGTCATCTTCTAACTGGACTGAAGAGCAGTGGGGTTCAGCAGCTCCTTGAGTGTCTGAGCATTCTTTTTTAAGGTCTACACTGCTCACTTCCTGGAGTGAGAATGGGACTAGAAAAGGTACCTTAAAAATTGTCTGCTTCAAGAAAATAAAAGAGCTGCTGCACTATAGCAGATTATGGAGGCAAAGAAAGCAGTAGATGAGAAAAAGAAGCTTGTAGGTAATAAGAAGCTTGCAGGAGCAAAGAAGTTTCTGGAGCAGAAGAAACTAGTAGAAAAGAAGCTTGGGGAAAAGAAGTCTGCAGCTGAAGAGAAATTTGCCTCACTCAAAACAACCTGAATCTGAAAAGAAGCCTGCTACATAAATTCAGCATATAAGTTTATCCATTGGGCTACAATCCATTATATCAATATTGTGAATTTCTAAAGAATAAATATTCAAAATGGCTTTGGGGAAAAAAACAGGGTGCTTCAACCCTGGCCTGTTTACAGTGGCAGGCAGAGATCCCATCCTGTGGTTGAAAAACACACACACACACACACACACACACACACACACACACA
>NW_020954569.1:7786755-7791275 GCF_900497805.2 Vombatus ursinus | reverse complement strand
TTGCCAAAGTACTTAATCAGTCCTTAATAGGCTGATCCTTCACTTGGAAGATGCTTATCTACCCAAGAACAAGTGTGACTTGAATAGTAGATATAGTGTGTGCTGCCTGACAACTCCAGCAGAAATACCAAGACCTTAACAGAGGTTTTTATACAATGTTCATCAATATAACCAAAGGCTTTGATACTGATGGTCATAAGGCCTTAAGGGAAGATCATGGTAAAATTTGATTGCCATCAGTATTGTACATCAGTTTCATGACAGCATGCTTGCATGGGTTCTTGATAATTGTTGATGATCTCATGCTTTCCCAGTCACCAATGGAGTGAAACAGGGCTGTGCACTTGCTCCCATGTTTTTTACCGTGATGTTTTCAGCGTATTGTCAGATGTCTTCAATGGGGACACAAACAACATCCAGGTCAGGTATTGCACCAAAGAATTATTATTTAACTTGAAAAATCTACAAGCCAAGACTAAAGTGTAAATAGATTTGGTGCATGACTTTTTGTTCATAGATAATTATGCACTCAATGTAGCCTCTGAGGCTAAGACGCCATAGAGTATGTGTTGATTCTTTGCAGCTTTTGCTAATTTTGCCCTGACAATTAAAATTAGTAAAACAGAGGTTCTCCACTAGCCAGAAGCACATGATCCATATGTAAAGACACTAATGACAAGAAATGGAGAAATTTTGAATCCTGTGGATAAGTTCACTTATTTTGGCAGTATACTTTCCAGGAATGTACACATAGATGATAAGGTTTATGTATGCATTTCCAGAGTTAGCTCAGTGTTTGGGAAGCTCCAAAGAAAAGTGTGGGAAACAAGAGGTATCAGGCTGTCTACCAAACTGAAGGTCTACAGAGCTATTGTGCAGACCTCATTGTTGTGTGTCTGTGAAACCTGGACAGTCTGTCAGGGCTATGCCAGGAAATTGATTGTCTTAGGAAGATTTTGAAGATCACCTAGCAAGATAGAGTACCAGACACTAAGGTCTATTCTTGAGCTGAACTGCCATGCATTCAAACTCTATCCCTGAGAGTGCAATTCTGACGAATTGGCCACTTTGTTGAAATGTCAAATGTATCTTTGCCTGAAAGAGTATTTTTTAAGGCAATTGGGGTTAAGTGATTTGTCCAGGGTCACACAACTAGTAAGTGTCAAATGTTTGGTCTGAGGCTGGATTTGAACTCAGGTCCTCCTGATTTCAGGCTCAGTGCTCTATCTACTGCACCACTTAGCTGCCCCCTGAAAGAGTATTTTTTGGAGAAGTCACACAAGACAAGCACTCATCCAGAGGTCAGAAAAAGCAATAAAGGTCTCTCTGAATTCAAGGTCTCTCTGAAGAACTTTGGTATCAGTTGTGAGACATGGAAAACACTAGCACAGTCCCAAACAGAATGGCATACCATATCAAAGAAGCTCTATGAGAAAAGCAGAATTGCAGTAGTTCAAAAGAAATGTGACATTGACAAATTTAGTCACATCTACTCCAAATGAACTATCTGTACTTGACCTTTGATACAGCCTTCCCGGCTGGTACTTATTTAATCAGCCACAGTCATACATACTATATTTTGACTCTGACATAGTGATGTTATTTTGGTCCCCTTAAGCAGGAAAAACAACATCCAGCTTTCCAACATGGGAAGAGGATGGAGTTCTCAATAATATTGCAAAAGGATGCTCTTGGGACTTATTGTACTGATATGCCAATCTCTTGCTGGGATTCCTGGTTCCATCTTTATTCAATAACTCAGATCCATTTAGATAATTCCAAAATTAGAAAAGCTCAGTTAACCCACTTGCTCAGGTGTTTTAAATGAGAGGAATAGGTGTTCCCAGTTTGATTTGACAAGTTTTCTGTTTGTTTTTTTTGTTTTTTTTTTAATCACAAAGGAGCAATTAGGTAGGAAATGGGAAATTTCTAGCATGGAAGCTAAAAAGTTTAGGAGATCCATATTTGTAGGGTCTAGAGAAGAAGTAGGATAGAAAAGAGAATGATTCTGGAAGATAAATGTGGTTGAGGCATTGGCAGCATGCTGGATGGAGTAAGAGAAGCATACATGTAGACATACACACACACACACACACACACACACACACACATATATTTTTTTTTCTCCCTGGACTACAACAAAAGGGATAGAAGGATTATTTATTTTGGTCTAGAAGGCAATGAAAAGCATAGTGTAGATGCAAATTTCAGGAATACAGTATAGAAGACTGTGGGAGCATAAGAGGAATGGTAGATGTACAAATATATGTTCAAGGATGATGTTGATAAATATTCATACCAGTGCTATACTGTGGTTAGCTTCTTTCAGAAACTTGGTGATATATCATTAAATAACTTCTTTTGAAAGTACTTTTTATGGTGTGTGGTACTCTCCAATTTTTGATGACAGATTTAAAAGAGAGACTTACAAAAAACTGCAGGAATATAGTACTTTCAAAATATAGCATTGAAAATATAAATTACATATAAAGCATTAAATAATTCTTTAATAATAAATTCTGGTAAACAAGGGTTAAGTTGCATGATAATGTTTCTATGTGTACATTTTGTGTATATGAATAATTTATACAAATAAAATATGAATAATTTATACAAATAAAATATGAATAATTTATATATTATATATTCACAAAAATATGAAGAGATGTAGGAATATTAAAATATAAGATGCAATTAAAAGAATATTTATCAAGAAGATGGAAATAGAATATATATGTGTGTGTTTGTGTGTGTATTCTATTTCCATCTTCTTGATACATAGTCTTCATATATATTAGCATATTTTCATTTGTTTCAAGTACTGAATGGACAAAATGTTTTAGAGATAACCAATAGTTATAGAAAGTACATATTGCAAAGATAAAGATGAGCTTTTATTGCATAAGTAACAATAAATCTGGACAAAATTTACTTGCGGAAGTGCAGAACTCTAATATTCTTCAAAATATGGGAATGGAGAACATTGTTACATCAGAAACAGCTCACTATGTTCTTACCAAAACTCATCTCTCCTCCAACTTTCCTATTTCCATTTAGAGTACAACATTTCTTCTAGCCATACAGGTTTTCAGGCTCGAATCTGTATCCATAACTCTTCACTCTCACTCATTCTTCATATCTAATAAATTGCCAATTTGTGTCAATTCTACCTCCTCATCATGTCTTTCTCCCTTACCATTCTGCTCTCCATTTAAATAGCCACCACTCTGATTCGGGTCCTGGTACTTCTTACTTGAAATATTGCAATAGCCTCTTAATAGAAATCCCTGCATCCAGTCTCTCATCTTGCAAAACCCCTTTCATATAATGACCAAACTGATATTTCTAAAGTGTAAGTGGTCTCAATTTCCTAATTAAAAAGCTTCAAAGATTCTCTGTTACTTCTAGGATAAAATATAAACTCTTATGCTTAACATTTCAAGTTCTTTACAATGTGGCTTAATCTTATCTTTCTGGGTTGATTACCCATGACTTAGCCTTATGTATTTTATGTTCCAGGAAATTTGATCTATTTATTGTTTCTAGTTAAGACTTTCCATCTCTTTCCTCCATACTTTTTTACAGACTTGTCCAATATCTGTAATGATCTCTTTCCTCATCTGTGCATCTTGAAAGCCATTCAGGGCTCAGTTCAAGCGTCAACCTTCTTTTCCCCACCAACCTCAAACCAGAAAATCATTATTTATTCATTTATATATTTTATATATTTGAGGTGTGTATATAGTGTAGAATAAGTTGGTTAGAAACCAGGAAAAACTGAGTTCAGGTCTGACCTTTAGGGCTTAGGTGACCCTGGGAAAAAAGACCTCATCTATTAGTTTTCTACCAGGAGTTCCCTGTACCAATGAGATAATAGGTCCATAGGTCCATTATCCATATTTTATATTTAACCTTTGTTCACCTGTGTACATGCTGTATCTTCCCCATTCTTCCCATTCCCATTCCACAATTAGAGTATAAGCCATTATATGTCAGGAACGGGCTCACTTTTAGATATCTTTAGCATCTAGCAAACTCCTGGGTACATAGTAAATTGATTGATTGGTTATTGAAATATTGCAGATAATAATTTCTGGTATAATTAAGAAATTTCTACCTCCTCAGATTGATCCATCATTATCAAAATATAAATTTGAAACTATTTTATCATGAACAATGTGCTGAATTAAATTTTCCATAATTATACTTTAATTGCTCTACTGAAAAGCAAGACAAGTTTCCTTTCTTTTGACTCCTCATTGATTCCATTTAAGATTTTCGTCATCATGATTTGATGTGAAAGTGATACTAAACATTTATCCATTTTATATTTGTAAAATGTAAAAAAATGCATTTTGCATGTGTATATGTAACAAACTTTTGGATCACATTGTTTGATTTCTAATATCATTATCACTTATGAATTATGCTGGCATCTGTATTCAGCTGGGATTATTGTGAATGTGGATGAATGCTTGCTGTGAATGTTGAATATTTCCTTTGACTTCATTGTAACACAA
>NW_020954569.1:7778884-7786565 GCF_900497805.2 Vombatus ursinus | reverse complement strand
TGAAAAGTTATATTATAATCATAATTAGCACTGAAATGATTTGTGTTATGCTGTAATGTGACAATTTCCTAAATGCTGGAATGTTGTTATCAAAGTTCATTGCCTGTTAGCAAAGCAATCACTTTTACTCAATGAAAACTAGGCATAAGATGTACTATAGTTCCCAGAAATAAATTTGCTTATTTTTCTTAGATATTGGGAAGGTGTCCTTAGTGTTATGTCTTTTATTATCAGGAAGAAAAATAATGAGTCCAGAGGAAAAAAGTTCTTCTTCCTAAGTTAAAACAATGACAGCAAAGTAAATCATAGGAAAAAAAAAGACTTATTTAGGGGCTTAGCGAAAGAGAAGCATCCTTGTGATGTTGTTGACATATTGCCAATTAAAGTGACTTCTTTTTAAATTTCAATATCACTTTTCCTACCAAGAGGAATTAAGAAAGTAATTTTGTGTTGATCAGGCATGGAAAATCCAGCCACTAATAAAAACTATACTTAGTCTCCATGCTATTATGAATGCCTAAAGGGTCACAAGCATAGACTCAGAAAGGAAGATGATTAAATTCAATCCTGTAAAACATTAAACCATTCAAGTAATAAGAGAAATATGATCAAGTTTTCTAGGGTCTAGATATTTTAAGGGCTGTTGTGTGAAAACATTATTTGACTTATTTTATTTGGCCCCAAATGAAAGAATCAAAAGCAATGGGTGAGAGTAGCAAAAGTTAAGTTTGACATCAGGAAGAACTACCTAAAAGGTTTCATTTTTGTTACTTTTTTCAAGATCTGTGATTTCATTGATATAGGGAACTCCTGTTGAGGGTAGGCTTTTCTAAAGCAGAATGGCATCATCTTCACAATTTGTAATCTTTAAAAATGTAATAGGTTGATTTATTTTTCCAGGGTCACATAGTCAGTATTAATCAAAGATAGGACTTAAATAAAGTCTTCCTGATTCCGAAGCCATCAAGCACCTTAGAGTGAAACAGATTAAATTTTAATTAGGAATTAAACAAAAATTCAATACAAATGTAGACAATTTTAATTTGTCATTTTCTGAGTTAATCAGCAATCTGAAGGTATCTATTTGTGTTTGATTTTGACACAACTGCATTACACCAAACTACCTCTCATTTAACAATAAGAATCATGAAAAACAGAAATTGGCTATCTGAGGTAGTAGTAGTTCTCTCAGTATAGAGATTAATCAGAAACTAGGTAACCACTTTTGGGAAACCTGTAATTTAAAATCAGATTACAAAACCGTGAGAAAATATTGAACAGAAGACTAGAGGGAAAACAGTTTGCATATCTTTTCCTAAGAGTTTGGCTAAAAGAAAAAAAAGAAAGAAAGAAAGATATAGGAAGACAGTTTGAGTCATAGAAAAATCTATCAAGTATTTTTTTTGTTGTTTTATTATATTTTTAAGGAAAAGAAGCTAGTCCTGTTTGAAGACAGTAGTTAGTCAGTCAACTGATATTTTTATACTGTTACTTTATGCCAGATCCTCTGCTAAGCACTGGGGTTACAAAAAAGAGCCAAAAATAAAAAAAAGTAAGGAAGGAATCATTTGATGAAAAGATATTGAAAATTAGAGGGAACATGAAGATAAGATGTTTTGAGATGGAAAGAAAAGGAAAAAACAGGACTCATACTAAATAGCATCTATTTTCTCAGTTAAATATGAGGTGAGGTTCTCAGATAAAAGGTTGGGTAAAAGGGTAGTTGTAGACCATTTGAGTAGTAAAAATAATTTTATAACAGTCTCTATGGGGAGTGGGATAAGACATCAATTAGAGAGGAATAAAATAAGTATCTCACTTCAGTGAGGATCCATGTAAAGTTAGAGAATATAAATTTGTAGGAGACTCAATCAATTTGATTGCTTGACTTCCTACAGAATCATTTAGCAGCACATGAGTGGAAACAGAGTGGAGGAGGTATATTATAGGATTAATGCAGGGCTGGGAATTAACAAGGCATGAATAGTAATAGGATAAGGGAGTAAGGAATTTCAGTATAGAGAATAGTGTGGAGTTGAACTAGTTAACTACAGCATCAAGGTTAGAAAAGGCAGAAAGTTATGTAATAGTAGGATTAGTGACATGAGAAAATATTAAGGGGCTGAAGGATTAGAGAATAGAATAAAGATGAATTATAGGTTTAAGAATAGTAAGGTATAGATATAGCAAAATAGAGAGTTTCATCAGATAGAGGAATGTCAGAGATTTTTATTAAGAAAGTAAAATATCTGTGTATGGTGGTGAGATCTAGACTATAACTATACTTATGTGAGGCTGAGTAGGTCACGGGATTTAAGAAAATTATGCAATGGGGAAATTAATGTACTTGAATGAGCATCACTATGCATGTTGAAGTTTCCTAATGTCAGGATGTGGAGGAAAAGAAGACAGTAAACTAGGGAGTGACTTTCTTGAGAAAAGAAAGAGAAAGAGCTGGCACCTGGTCATCAACTGGCCTCATTAGCTGTCTCTAGAAAAGAATCTTGCAAACAATCTTTTCTAACCCCTCATTTTAAAGATGAGGAAATCAAAGCCCAAAAAGAATGGGCATTGCTCAAGGTCATATGGATAAGCATTGGTCAAGATTTGAAAATAGGAACCTAAGATACCAAATTTGGTGCTCTTTCCACTATATCAAAGTTTCTCTTTGATTAAGATAAGAAGTGTCTACCTTTGTAATATTTCCATTTTGTCAAAAGTTTGAAATATTCTATGATAGCTTTAATAATATCATATGATCTGTTAAAAATCACAGAAAAATAAACAAAGAAAAATATTTATTAAGCACTTACTATGTGCCAGTCACTATGGCACTGGGAATACAAAGATATGCAAAAATAATCTCTTCCCTTAATGAGTTTACATTCTAATGAGAGAGTCAGCATGTCAATAACTACATATGCAGAAGCTATATATGTAATATGTATAGTGATAAAGTTTTTTTAAGTTTCTATATTCTGTAAAAATCAAATGCTTATGTGTTCACAAGTAACCATTAAAACACAGCATTTTCTTGGGGCTTCAATAGTACTTTTTATGGGCTTGAAAGTAAGACAGCTTTTAGAAGTGGTAATGAGTATTTTAGATTAATCATTACCAGTTTCTGTGTTTAAAATGGCTTATAAAATGGCTTTAAACAAAAACTGGGAAATGTTAGGACTCTAATAGAGCTGTCTTGGCAAAAATCCTTTTCTAATAAGTATAAGTAAAATAAACTCGTAGTACGTAATTGTCAAACTAGTTGACTTCCAAAGGAAAAGAAGCCAAGATGACAGAGTAAAGGCAGAGACTCACCTAAGCTCTCCCCCAAACTCCTCTAAATACCTTTAAATAATGACTCTAAACAAATTCTAGAGTATCAGACACCACAAAAAGATGAGACAAAACATTTTTCCTGCCCAAAACAACTTAGAAAGCTGGCAGGAAAGGTCTATTGTACCTGAGTGAGAGTGGAGCACAGTTCAGTGCAGGCCACACCAGCACAACTTAAGTCCCAGCAAACCAGAAGTAGGTCATGGGAGCCACTGAATCAATAGTGGTAATCACAGATGGTAAGGGGGTTGAACAACTGCTCAGAAGGAGGTTATAGAGATTTCTTTGATAGCAATGAGGCAGGACTCTGTTACTTTGACCATACTCAGATCAGGGTTTCAGTCCTGGGTAGCAGTCCCAGGGAAGGGAGAAGCAATAGCACATCAGAAATTGTGGATTAGAGTGGAATGGGGACTCTTCTCACACTTTCAGGGCAGAAAAGGGTGCGTCTGGGCACTCACAGATCAGAGCACAAGGCAGAAGATTACTAAACACCACTCCTTAGATCAGAACTGGAGAAACTGAAAAGTTACAGTTACCTGGAAGTATCTCTGAAAACAGCTGCACAAAAGTCTTGGAGTTTGGGACAGTCCACCCTCCAGCATAGAAGTAAGAATCAAGTAATAGGCTGGGAAAATAAGTAAACAACAGAAAAAAGCTGGCCATAGAAAGTTACTATGCTGACAAGGAAGATCAAAACACACACAGAAGAAGATAACAAAGATGAAGCTCCTAAATCGAAAGCTTCCAAGAAAAATATGAATTAGTTTCAGACCATGGAAGAGTTCCAAAAAGGATTTTAAAAATCAATGAAGAAAGGTAGAGGAAAAATTGGGGAGAGAAATGAGATTGATGCAATAAAATCATGAAAAACAAGCCAACAGCTTGGTAAAGGAGACAAAAAAAATACTGAAGAAAATAACAACTTAAAAAACAGACCAGGCCAAATGATAAAAAAAAAAATGTCCAAAAAGTCAATGAGGGGAAGAATGTCTTAAAAAGCCAAATAAACTAAATGGAAAAAAAAAGAGGCACAAAATTTCACTGAAGAAAAAATTCCTTAAAAAGTAAAATTAGCCCAATGGAAAAGGAGGCACAAAGTTCATTGAAGAAAATAATTCCTTGAGCAAATAGAAGCTAATGACTTTATGAGAAATCAAGAAACAATAAAACAAAACTAAAAGCATGAAAAAAAAAAAACAGAAGACAACAAGAAATATCTCATTAGAAGAACAACTGACCTGGAAAATAGATTCAGGAGAGATAATTTTAAAAAAAAATTATTGGACTACCAGAAAGCCATGATAAAAAAAAAAGAGCTTACATATTATCTTTCATGAAATTATCAAGGAAAACTGTCTTGATATTCTAGAACCAGAGGGTAAAATAGAAATGGAAAGAATTCACTGATCACCTCCTGAAAGAGATCCCCTAAGGAAAAGTCCTAGCAATATTCTAACCAAATTCCAGAGTTCCCAGGTCAAGGAGAAAATATTGCAAGCAGCCAGAAAGAAACACTTCAAGTATTGTGGAAACACAATCAGGATGACATAAGATTTAGCAGCTTCTACATTAAGGGACCACAGGGCTTGGAATATGATATTCTAAAGTGAAAAAGAGATAAGATCACAACCAAGAATCACCCACCAAGCAAAACTGAGTGTAATCCTTTGGGGGAAAATGTATATTCAATGAAATAGAAGACATTAAAGCATTTTGATGAAAATATCAGGGACAAATAGAAAATTTGACTTTCAAATACAAGACCCAAGAGAAGCATAAAATGATAAACAAGAAAGGGAAATCATAAGAGACTCAATAAGGTTAAACTGTTTATATTCCTACATGGAAAGATGACGCTTGAAACTCCTAAGAACTTTCTTATTATTAGGGCAGAAAGAAAGAATGTATGTATGTAAATATGTGTATATATGCATATAAGTGTATATATATATGTGTGTGTGTGTATTTGTGTTTGTACATATATGTGTGTGTATATATAGGTATGTGTGTATACATATATATGTATATAAATAGAAAGAGGGCATAGCTGTGAGTTGAATATGAAGCAATGATATCCAAAAAAATAAAATTAAGGAATGAGAGAGGAATGTACTGGGAGAAACAGAAAGGGAGAGGTAGAATTATCTCACATTAAAGAGGTAAGAAAAAGCTTTTACAATGGAGGGGAAAAGAAGGAGGTGCAGGAGAGTGATTGAACCTTACTCTCATCAGAATTGTCTCAAAGAGAGAATAACACACACACACTCAATTAGGCACAGAAATCTATCTCACCCTATAGGAAAGTAGGAAGGGAAGGAGATAAGAGAAGGGGGTGTGTGATAGAAGGGAGAGCAGTTTGGGGGAGGGGTGGTCAGAAGCAAAACACTTTTGAGGAGGGACAAGGTCAAAGGAAAGAGAGAATAAAACAAATGGGGGGTATAGAATAGAGGGAAACACAGTCAGCAATAGTAATTGAAAAAATGTTTTTGAAAAAAGTTGCTCTGACAAAAGTCTCATTTCTCAAACATATAGAGAACTGAGACATAATTATTAAAAAATAGACCCACTCTCCAGTTGATAAATATTGAAAGATGTGACAATTTTCAGATGAAGTAATCAAAGTTATCCATAGCCATATGAAAGAAATGCTCTAACTCACTATTGATTGAAGAAATGCAAAATTAAAAAAAAAAAACATTGGAAGTACTCTCATAGCTATTAGACTGGCTAATAGGACAGAAAAGGAAAATGACAAATGGTGGAGAGAATATGGGGAAAATGGGGCTTTGATGTACTATTGGTGGAGTTATGAACTGATTCAATCATTCTGTAGAGCAATTTGAAACTATGACCAAAGGGCTATAAAACCATGCAAAGTTTTTGACCTAGCAATAGCACTACTAGTTTGAATTCCAAAAGAAATAAAAAACAAAAAGGAAAAGGATTTTTAAGTGCAAAAATATTTATAGCAGCTCTTTTCTGATGGCTAAGAATTGGAAATTCATGGGATGCCCATCAATTGTGGAATGCCTAAACAAATTATGGCATGTGATTATAATAGAATACTACTGTGCTATGGGAAATGATGAGCAGGATGTTCTTGGAAGAACCTGGAAAGACTTGCCTGAGGTAATGCAAAATGAAGTGTACTGTGTACAAAGTAACAGCAACATTGTGTGATAATCTGCTATGAATGGCAACTATTCTTAGCAGTGCAATGATCCAAGACAACTCTGAAAGACTTGTGATGAAAAATGCTGTCCATCCCCAGATAAAAGAACTGATGGTGTCTGAATATAGATAGAAGCATATTTTTTTTTACTTTATTTTTGTTAAGGTTTTTTTTTTTGTTATTTTGTTTTATGTTTTCTTTCACAACATGACTATTATGGAAATGTTTTGCACAACTACACATGTATAACCTGTATCAAACTGCTTGGCTTCTTAATGAGGGGGCAATGGGGAAGAAGAAAGGGAAAGCATCTGTAATTCAAACTTTTAAAAAAATGAATGCTAAAATTTGTTTTTACATATAACTGGGAAAAATAAAATACTAAAGAAAATGAGAAAAATGCTTATTTCCTCCCTCCTGTTGACCAAAAAAAAAGTTGACTTCCTAGCATAGATGTAGACTAAAATAGAATTGTGTCAAGCTGCAGTCTTTTAGAATCTGTTTTGACATGATTAACAATAATGAAATCAATGTACAATATAAGGTTTAACTTCATGTTTTATATCTAATGCCAATTATTGTCTATTATATTATAGTAACATAGTATATTTAACCCTTTTGTCAGAGAGCCAAATGATGGAAAGTTCCCTAGTACACTTCCATAGGTTTTGTCAACTCTTTTGGTAAAGATGACTTTATTAAAGAAACTCTGGAAAATATCTGCATAGGACCTATCACTCATTATACCAAAAGGAATTCCTCAACTGTAAGCACATCATTCACAATAAAACAGAACCAAGTTTTATTGAACAAAGTTCAAAAAATTGAAATAAACATTTGAATGAATAACCAATATCTCAAAAGTCCTGGTACTATGGAAATCTCACTTTCTGTTATATCAAAAGAATGAGTTATAAATCCTACAACAGAGAGAGATACATTTGACCTTGGAAAGATCAAGTAATAATCCAGTGATTTAGTTTTCTCATTTATAAAGTGAAAGGATTTGGATGCAATTGCCTCTGTTTTCCTTTCCACCTCTACAGCTATTATCCTTTGATACTATAATCTCCAAGATAAATCAGCAGAGTTGCTTATAATCCAAATATGAGGATTCCTCTAAATTTTACTACCTCTAAAGTATTTTCTTCATTCTGCTTTTACTTTTTTTTT
>NW_020954569.1:7770828-7778849 GCF_900497805.2 Vombatus ursinus | reverse complement strand
TCCCTGGGGCTTAGAAAACCTCTAGGACTCTCTCTGTCTCTCTCTTTCTTTCTCTCTCTTTCTCTCTCTCTTTCTCTTTCTTTTTGTCTCTCTCTTTCTCCCTTTCCACTTTAATCTCCCTTCCTAATTCTTTGTTATGTCTTTCCCTTTCACACTTTACGGACAAAGGTGAAACTTCAAATTACACCATGACTTATTACCATAACTGAAGCTTCAACATCCCAAAGGGGAAGAAGCACACTTTTCTGCAAGGGTCTTCATGTTTTCCTTAAAATTCAAAGTATCACGAAGATCAGACCTTTCGATTCAATGACTCAACCCCCCAAAAAACAAACAGGAACAATAGATTCTCAATTTTCCCAAGTGCCAGAATTCTTAGCAATAGACCAACCATTGTTCCACCTCTTCTAGTATTTATCCCCATCAGTTACCAGCCTCATGCTTTGGCTTTCTTGCCATATTCCTCTATCAACTATGTTTTGTCAATAATACCATTTTTTTAAATCAGTGAAAAGAACAAAGGGGAAGGAAAGGGAGATCTTAGCATATGCTAGTTTCTCCAATATGGAAGTGTGTTCTGAGATCATAATCATGAAAAGGTATAGTCTATAAATTTTTGGTGATAGAAAATAAAATTATATTTGAAAGTGCTCATTGACCAAAACATAAGAAAGCTTTATTTCAGAAAACCAATTAAATCACTTGTCAAAGAGCCTGTAAAGTAAAACAAAAATCATTGAAAATACAACATTCAGTGGAAGCTCATCAAATTTCTATTTTCACTTACAAATCCACTAAGATCTCCAGTACAGGGAAGCATCATCAACTATGACAAGTCAGTAAGAATATAAGGCAAACTATATTGTATTAGTTTCAACAGAATTCACAAATTATATAAGTACAGTATCTTCTCTGAGCTACTCTTAAATTCATAATGAAAAAATAATTCTGCTTTTCACATTTCAGACTCAAGAACATTCTGTTACATTATGGATCTTGAAGAGAATTGCTGTAGAGTCAGGTTAAACAGTCAAGGTAATATACATATATGTATATATATACATATATACATATATGTATATATATCATAATAAAACAAATCATTTGCTAAAAATCCAGATTTATCAAAAGAGATGAAATATGAAGTGATTCATAGTCCACATTTATATTGATCATTCAACAATAGGCTTCAATATACCCATTCCTTAAGTTATTTATTTGTTTACTGAAAATGTTATTATACATGCAATAATTAAATTCACACAGAATTGGAAAGGAAGGGCTTATATAGTGTGGAAAATAAAATCATTGCTCTTTTAAACAACCTCTTTGACCAAAAAGGTTCACATGAAATATTATACACATTTAGACAAGATAAAGTAATAATAGGTTTTATTTAATAAACTAAAGCTTAAGATTTATATAGGAAACGTGAATATTTAATGAATGAATTTATATGGTTATACAAACAATTTAAATTGTTCTTTATTCTAATTCCTTCTACTAGGATTAAGGATGTGTGTGTGTGTGTGTGTGTGTGTGTATAACAGTAATTGAAGGGGGGAAATTAAATAAAGGCTATTTTAAATTAACTTAGTTTATTTTCCTTTAAAAATAGTTTACTTTTTTATTTTAAAAATTAAGAACAGGAAAAATCAGACCAAATTATAAGCTTTTCCCCCCAAATACAATAAATAATGAAAGCATGATTCATGTTTCTATTCTAGCTAATTAAGAGAGAGAAAATGGAATTAAATGAAAGGAAAGAAAGGAGGAAGGAAGGGAATAAGAAAAAAGGAAACACAAAGAGTGAGTTGTACTAGTTATGCAGAAAAGAACATGTTTCTAGAAACACAGTCAACAATAAGCATGTATGGATATTGTGAAAAATACAGGCATAAATACATAGATAAAGACTTTCAAGAAATAATAGTTACTTGTTGTTTTAGAGTAACATAATAGATATTTTTTTTCAGGTCCATTGGTTACATAAAAGTTAAAATAGACTCCTTCTGCTCGGTCCTAGTATATAGACATAGAAGGAAGGTGTGGAATCTGCAAAATGGCAAATGTAGGCTCCGTGTAAGAGTATACCATTTCTTTAAAAGAATAAAAAAAAGAGCTATCCAAAAGTTAGAAGGCTTCCTTCAACAGAAATGGGTTCCCCCTCACTGGAGGTTTTCAAATAAAGGTTTAAAAGGACCTGTCATGTATTTTGTTGAATAGATTTTTGTTCAGGTAGTTTGGTATGGATAAGTTCCTTTCCAACTCTGATGTTTTGTGATTGTGTAATTTATGTCAAAAAGCATCCTTTTTTACTTATTCATCCCTTCTGGTCACTTAAAGTGAACCAGATGAAATCTGAGGTTCATATTTAATGACAAAATAAAGTTCCCCATCCTTGGCTTAGATTATAGAGATAATTTTATACTTAATTTTAGGGAATTACAAAGATGAGTTGAACTCAGGTTACAGAAAAAAATATATGAACAAAATTCTATCTTATTATGATTTAATTATTTTGCCACACTCTTTAGACCCATTATTTGATCCATTTTTTAATGAGGAAATTGAAGCATAAAACTGATAAGTGTCTGAGGCAAGATTTTAACTATGGTCTTCCTGTTTTCAAATCCTGCAATCTATCTGCACTGCAATCATCTGGATTCCTCTTCCCAGAAATACCTTAGAAGATTCTGCCCTCTATCATCAAAATGTCTATGGTGATTTATTTTTTTTTATTATGAACCATTTATTTTTCTCCTTCCCACATTTGCAAACCCATTCTTAACTAGGGGAGATAGGAAGGGGAAAAACAAATAAACAAACAAACCTCTAACAAATAAGCATATTCAAACAAAACAAATTTCCAAATGGGCCATATCCAAAAATACATGTTTTAGACTAAATACTAGTCTATTGCCTCACTGTCAGGAAGTGGGTTCATAGGTGTTCTGAAATCATAACTGATCATTGCCATGATCTAAGGTCTGAAGTCTTTCAGTATCATTCATTTTTACAATCTTGATGTGAGTACTAATTATTCTTATGTTTCTCCTCACTTCACTCTGCATCAGTTCATATAAATCTTCCCTAGTTTCTCTAAAATCATCTTTATTCATTTCTTATAACACTTTATATTACATTCATTTATTATAATTTGTTCAGCTATTCCCCAATTGATTGGTAGTCCCTTAATTTCTAGGCATTTTCCATGTCAAAAAAATAAAGGGGCCACAAATATTTTTTGTATATGTAGGAACTTGTTTCTTTTTTCTTGTTGGACATAGACTTAATGGTATTTATTGCTGATTCAAAGGAAATGTACAGTTTAGCCACACTTTGGGCATGGTTCCTAATTGCTTTTCAGAATGGCTACAAATCCACAATCCCACCAATAGTACACTAATGTGACTGTTTTCTCACTGCTCCTTCCCATCCAAACTTTTTACCTTGGTGTGCAATCATAAAATGACTCATAATACTGTAGAACAGGCAAGAACTTCAGGGCCTAATCTGCATTGCCAGAAGTCTTCTCATCTAGTTTCCTATGATGGAGCCTGGAGTAAGAAAGATTTGAATTCAATCTGGCTTCAGATACATAGTAGCTGTGTGATCTTTGGCAAGTCACTTAATTTTTGTGTGATGTAATTTCCTCAACTATAAAAGAGAAATAGCAATTGCACCTACCTTTAGGGGTTGTTATGAGAATCAAATGAGATAATATTTGTAAAGTACTTAATATAGGCCATGACATATTAGGCACTTAATAAATTCTTGTTTTCTTCCTTCCTAAACCAGTAGGTCTAATCAAAAGGGGAAAAATTGATCTATCATGTGTTCTTTGTTCTGATTACTAGAATGATACGTAAAGAAAGTACTATAAGTATAGCATACCTCAATTTCAGCAAGGCATTGCTAACGTTTTATTTGTCTACTTTAATACCATTGCTAGCAAGATGGAGATCTATGGACAAAATGATAGTGCAGTTAGGTTGATTCAAAACTAAGCAAACAACCAGACCCCAAATATGGTAGTTAATGTATTGATTACAATCATCAGCCTGTAGAGAGTGGTCTAATGATGTGACACAGGATAGTTCTTAAACCTATTCTTTTACAAATATGTTCCTTTTCCATTTTTAGAATTAAGAACAGGAAAAATTTGAGTCAAAACTACAAGATTTTCTGTTAAATATAATAACAACAAGCTTCACTTCTCTTTATAGCTGATTATATACGGAATAAGGCATCAATTGTGTGGTAGGGGCAATATCTTAATTCCTCTAACCTTCCCATGAAACATCAGTTTTTTCCTTAAAAGGTATTAAGTCCATTCTCAAGAATTGCCTGGTCAAAAGAGTAAAGGCTCAGTCTATTGACATTATTTCCTAAACATCTGAATACAAAACAACCTTGAAAAGCTCCAGGTGAGTTCTACCTCTTGACACAAAGCTGATATTAGATACCCAAGGAAAGACAAATTTACTCAGCTGAATCAGTGTGAGGTGTCCTCAAATATTATCCTGATATGGAATATGCGAGTGTTAGTGTATCTATGAGTTTGACTTTATTAAAGGAAAAGAAATCTAAAATTAATTGGCAAATGTAAGTTTTCCCAAATTGTCAGATATTTTGACTGTTCTTAGATTATCCTTTAATGACAAATACTATAAATCAAGCTTACTCAGGAGAAGAAATTTTATTATGTGATCTCTCTGATAAAAAAAAACATGCTTCATATTTTTCAATTTTTAGGTTTTTTTTAATATGTCACTGATTCTAAAACAAACACAAAACCCTTGTGCTTGACTTTTAGTATTTTTTATGAATAAAAGTCTATAAAATACCCAGTTATCCATTATTTCTTAAATGGCCAAGGAGGAAATTATGTGTTGCTTTGCAAGTCTTTACCAGTTAAGAGAAAAAAAAATATGTACCCTGGTTTGTTTTTGATCATGAAAGTGTGCCCAGAGTATTCCATGTTGTCAGCTTATGAAGTCAAGCTTTTAGGAATTGTGTTGTCTTTGAATGCTCCCACTAGACCAAAATGTAGTGAATCCTTTACTGTCAGGTTCATTTTTCTCGTTTAGAGTCCCAACAGAGAGAAACTATTTGAAACAAAATTCAACAATGAGCCAATCAGTATACTATTGGGAAATCATCCTTGGCTGACTAGAGAATACAAATGCAACGGCAATACCCCTTTGTAGTTTTGAACTCTGAAGAAATATTTAAGTTTAGTGTTACAGACAATTAGTGTAGAATACTCTAATAGGACTCATTTTTATTGTGTCTCAGAGGTAATTAGAAAACAGATCTTACTTTAAATTTATGGGAATTGCAACTTTACACTTACTTAAGCTCTACTTTACTTTTAAGAAAAATAGCATAGTAGGAAATCCAGAAGTTCCCAGTAGTGCAGTAGACAACTCTCTACACTTGCTCCGTTGACTTCCTCTGTTCTCACTCACTCCTAAAACCTTTGCCGTCTGGCTTTTGATCCCACTACTCAACCTTACTTCTCTCTCCAAAATTGCCAGTGATCTCTTAACTGATAAATCTGATGGTCTTTTCTCAGTTCTCAGGCTTCTTGATCTGTTACATTTGACACTACTGACCACCATTTCCTCTTGGATACTATCTTACCTCTGGGCTTTCATGTCACTACTTTCTATTGCTTCCCCTCCTACCTAGTTATGCCTTCTCTCTTTTGTTATTTCTAAATGAAATTCTGATTTTCAAAGTATGATATTGTTTTGTTTGTTCACAGATTTCCTTTATTCAAAGATTTATCATTATATTACCAAATTACCAATGTTACTATTTTGTGTATTTTTTAAAAGATTATTTAAGCATTATTACTTCAAAAAGCATTTATTCAACTTGGTTAGTTTGTGGTTGAAGAAACCACAGATGTGTTTAAGAGAGTACTGCATCACTGTTAGATATAGGGAGAAAATGTTGAATTGATGGTTCTGGAAAACATCAGAAGCATGTGTTATCTTTGTTTTTAATCTTTCATACTTTTTATTCAGATTGTCAATGGCTCAGGTTGGTAGACATATGAAGCCAAACACCAATATGGACAGCTCCTTGTAATTAGCTCTGATTGCTATGTAAAACATCAATTAACATCCTGGTAGTTGAACTTGAGTGAGGCAAGACTACCCATTCAATAACATTTTCTGCCATAAAGCTGGTTTTGTTGCTATTGTACAGATGGATATCAAAAAAAGAGCAAAAAATGGCTTGGCCAGACTATTTAAGTTAATGACTCATGTAGAGACACAGGAAAATCTAAGATAATTTAAATTGTTCTAGTCTTTCAAATTAGTAGTAGTTGAGATAAGTGATGTCAAAATTTTTGAAATGCAGATCCTAGTATAAAGATTCAAGTCACATAGACTCTTACTTCTGTGTGTATATGTGTGCATGTGGGTATATACATATGTGTATGTGTGTATATGTGGATGCATTTGCTATTTTTGTGTATCATATTGAACACAATGTTTATTTACACATACACATTCATACATATATACATATGTGCACACACATCATCCAAATGTGTTTATTTCTACTTCATTTACTTCACCTCCACTGAATAAATGCACTTCCTACCAGAACCAAGGCATAATTTATTAAAATTAACTCCAGTCTGAGAGGAAAATATCATCATATACAGGCCATTCATTTTGTCAAAAACTCTGTTAGGACATTGATTATTAGGTTTTCCAGATTTCTATGAACATTGAAAAGTGACTCCAGAAGAGCAAGACTGATACATTGAGAACTATGAACTCTTTCCATGAGTTAATGTCCATTTTGGAAACTTCTAATTTTTAGATATGAGCTGTATATTTTAAAGATGAAATTATCATTTGACCCCAACAATCCCTTAATAAATGATTGGACTGAAAAAATTGACTTGCTTTATGAATATCACTAAATACCTATTAATGTTAGTGTCAAATGTTAACTGTAGGCTGAAATAACTCTTCATGAGAAAACATGATAGCAATAATAGACAGTTGGAAAGATAATTTAAATCCTGGAATCAGCTACATACATCAAATTGGAGCTGATTTGTTACTTCATCCCATGGTATGTATGCTTTCACATCCCATTTAAGACAAGCATAGCAGATAGATGGGTCTTACCTAGAGACAGATGTATTTATTTCTAATTTTCTTGAGCTTTATAATTGTACATACTCTTCAGAACAAGTACATTTTTTAATCCCACCAGACAATTTGGTTTTCAGTAGCTAATGGGGCTTTTTTTAATCTCTGTTTCTGATAATCTAAACACCAAAAATTGCCCTAAATATCCTCTAACATGGCCTGACAATATTCAGGCAAAGAAAAGTACTGTCATGGGATGCTTTATACCTTTTTTTTTTTTAAAGTGGAAAATAGATTCAGTTTGACTGCTACTGCTATTTACAAAATATTTTAAGATGGGATTTCATCCCACCTAATCTCTGCTACTTTATGTCTTTCTTTGAATTCTTTAGGGCAATACTCCTAGCAAAAGCTGGGTTAATCTTTCTTGCACTTTACTTAAGTTTCTTTTGGGAGTAACTATTTCCTTGCTGCTCCACAAACATGTAGCACACAGTTCATTACCTGATCAGCTAAATGTGATGTTGTTACCTTCTAAGCACCATTCCTTTCTATTGCTACTGTTTTTTTTTTTCCTATTTCTTTCAGGAACTTTGCCTGGTTTGTGCACTTATCTACCCTTCTTATGAAATCTCTAGCCTACAAGCAATGATTGTTCTTTCAGTATAGCAAAGGATACCCTGTTGCCTGCTAACAAAATACCGTTTTTGTAATAGACAAAGACTGTTAAAACTTGTTGAACTTAAGAACATGCTATTTTTTTTCTTTAAAAAATTAAATCGGGGCAGCTAGGTAGTGCAGTGGATAGAGCACCGGCCCTGAAGTCAGGAGATCCTGAGTTCAAATCCGACCTCAGACCAAACATTTGACACTTACTAGGTGTGTGACCCTGGG
>NW_020954569.1:7763001-7770710 GCF_900497805.2 Vombatus ursinus | reverse complement strand
AAAATTAAATTGAGGGCAGCTAAGTGGTGCAGTGGATAGAGCACCAGCCCTGGATTCAGTAGGACCTGAGTTCAAATCCGACCTCAGACACATAATACTTACTAGCCTAGCTGTGTGACCCTGGGCAAGTCACTTAAGCCCATTGCCTAGGGAAAAAAAAATTAAATTGAGACTTACAGGGCTTTGCTAAGGCAAAGAACAATTAACAAACTAATGAAAGATAGTGGACTCATAGCTTAGGCCATGCATAATCATTCTGGGTAGTGAGACTACTCATTATTTGTAAAATATATGCCACAAATGTAGGGAAAAAATGCCTTTATAAATGATTGTGTGCACTAATTAAAATAATATACTTTTCTTAAAAAAAATAAACACTTAACATGACCCTGTAATGTTAAGACAAATGATGGTATTCTGGATAGCTGGTATCCAGTAAAACATTTCCATAGAAATGACAATGAAATGTCTCCTGAAATCTGTTCTACCTTTTCATGATATATTGCATATTCCAGAACTGAATGTTTAGATGTGGTGGTGGTGGGGTTGGAGCCATATGAAAGTGGGAGTATGGGAAGTAATCATCCCTTATAAAATACACTAATGCAAGTCTCTAGCCTTAGTCAGTTAAGACATTCAACCAGTTGTACCTTCCATGTAAAGATAATGAAAATTAAGGTGTATATTGCTTAATTTAAGATGACCTTTTTTTTTTTCAAAAGGCATAGTACTTTATTAATGTGTTCAGAGGAAAAGGATACTATTTGGAATGCTGGGATAATAAAAAAAAAGATTTATTTTTCCCCTCTAAGATTTTAAAGCACGCACATTAATTTAACTGGAAATTCATTTGAATAGAAATCATGAAGTTTCCCTGAGAAATAACTAAAGAACTCTTGCGGATGGTGTTATTAATTTTTTTGATAGTAAAAACAGTGACTAGCAGAACAATGTCTAAAAAACACACATCAAAGGAGGACATTATGTCTTAAAGGACACTGTTTAAATTCAAGTCCCTCTAAAAATGGAAATGCATGATTTAGCATACAGAATAATATAATTAAGCATCAAATCTTTTTTTAAATTATTTTCCCCAAAGATTGATAATGTTCTGACCTCTTGAGCAATAACAATATGCCTTGAAGCATGAAATGTGAATTTTGTCTATTTTCTGCATAAATCTCATTATCATAATAGTCTTTTAGTAGCCTTGATTTTTCTGACCAAAGGAATAACTCATCGTATATTCAGAGATATTTCATGTAATGTATGTAGTTGGTACTAGAAGATATTTTTTTTCCTGTCAAATCTCAACTTTGTTTGTTTCCAGCAACCCCAACTTATTGCGGCAAGTTAAATCAGGTACCAAATGGTTTCTATATTAGAGTTAAGCAACGTTTTAATTTTCACAGATATAGATTTATAATTTAAGAAAAAGCAATATGAAAATAATTATTAAAAAGTTCAGGATTAGAAACTTCATTAAAATATTGTCTCTATCGTATTTTGAATCACAAGGTCCAAAAATCTGAAGAAGCATCTGAGTTCTATCTAGTCCATCCTTTTATGAAGCAAAAATTTCCTCCATAGCCCTGAGGAGACATCATCCAATTTTTACTTAAAGCCCCTCAGAATGGGGAATTCATTACTTTTTAAGGTAGCCCACTTTGTTATTGGATATCTAATTATTAGAAATGTGTTTACTTTACATTAGGAATATGTGTGTGTTTCTGATATGTGAGAAAGTTTAAATGACACTTAAAAAAATAGAAATTGTAAAACTCACCCATATATTCACATAGAAGTTCCACCATAGGAACAATAGAATTTTGAGGGTATTAAGGAATCAATACACAAATATTTAAAAGAAGAGAGGATTTCAAATGCTTGGAGAAAATGCCACAATAAGTTATTACTACCAAATAAAGTTGAATAAGAAAACACCAGTAGGTAATATTTCATAAGTTTACTTTTCCATCTCTAAGATATCTTTATGACTATACATGTATATACATACACACACACAATATACATATATATATATATGTATGTATGTATGTATTGATGGAATCCTTAATGAAAATGTAAGCAGAAAACAGGCAGGTTTGTTTTCATGAATGATGTCGTATAGCAAAGTATAGTTTTGTAATCACACAAATGACTGGAAGGTACAGAGAATACAAGACTGCACCCTTCTAATTTTTGATTAACTATGTAAAAACACTTTACTCATTACAAAATTGTTATCTTACAGGCTCTCATGCATACATACTAAATGTATGGATATTTCCATGAATACAGAAGGTAAAAGATTCCTTGATAGATGCAATAACAGTATAATTTTCTTTGATGATCTTCTGGTTAGTCATTTTAAGTGAGGCATAAAGTAATTAGACTCACTCAGAGTAGTTGTTGCTCTCTTGGCATAGGTCCAGGTCAGAGTTGAAATGAAAGAATTGTTCCCTAAAGAGAGTGAAATTGTCCAGATGCCCCTATTTTGGATAATACGTGTTGATGCATCAAGCATGGGAACACTTTAGTGAATCCTCTGGTAAATTATATTTGTGATCACTCAAAAGCATTCTAACAAACTGTCCACAAAGGGAAAATTAAATGAATGATGATAAATCAGATGGGCACTTGCTGCTGCTGCTGCTGCTACTACAACAACAGCTACTACTACTACTACTACTACTACTACTACTACTACTACTACTACTACTNTTGCTACTACAACAACAGCTACTACTACTATTACTACTACTACTACTACTACTACTACTACTACCTAACATTTATATAGTGCCTACTTCGTTACAGGCACCATGCTAAGCACTTTAAAATTATCTCATGTGATCTTCACAATAACCTTGGGAGGTAGATATTATTTTTTTTCAATGAGGAAACTGAAACAAACGGAGGTTAAGTGATTTAGCCAAAGTCAAAGCATGTAAGTGTCTGAAAGCAGATTTGAACTCAAGTCTTCTTGATTCCAGGTCCAGTGCTCTATCCACTGTGCCATCTACCTGCCTATAGACAGATAGCTGGCAGATAATAAAGACGTGTAATAAACCATGTCAAAATCTGAAATGATGAAAGAAAGGGGACTGGATTACATTTGAGAAGTTATGTTATTCTTTTGGTGACCCTAAATATACCTAAATCCCTAGAATGTCACAGTCTTTGAAGTTTCAAAAATTTTGGTAACTCAAAAGGCAATTAAAATGGAAAATATAATCATAGGTTTTATAAATTATAGTAGCTCCTTTTGTAGCTACCAGTGAGTATGTGGAAAAGTCAGTTTTTTAAAAAAATCTGAATGATTCAGTACCCCTTACAATTCCATATTGTTTCCTCCTTATTGCTCTCATCCACATTATATATGCTGAGCATAAACAGCTTGCAATACATTACCCATGAAGAATTACCCACAAGAGATGCTGCATCATGTTATTGATAAATAATTGCCTACAAGAGGGTGTGTAAAGGATATCCTAAAAGACATTTATGATTTCCAAAGTCCTTGTATAAAATATGAACCAAAAAGGGGGGGGCGCAACATAAGTGCTGCCCTGGTATCTATGCAATTTTAAAATAAATAAAAGAGGAGCTCTATCATATTTGGCTGAACCTCAGAGGAGGATTTGGGGGACAATACAGGTAACAGTTTCACAGGATATTATTCTTAATTATGATTTGAACTATTATAGAGTACTCATAGCAATAAAATTTATATGTGTACTTATAATAATAATTATATGAGATTTGTTTTTGCAAATCTTTTTTTTTTAATTTTGTATATTAAACATTATACATTTTATTTTCTATGATCCTCTGTATCCTTTGTTGATAAGGAACTTTCCCCACTACCATCCATAGATCTGAAAGGTAATCACTTCTATGCTCCTCTAATTTGTTTATGATGTCACTCTAAATGTATAAGCCATGTATCTAGTTGAAGTTTATCTTGATGTGGTGGTATAAGACATTTTTTATCTAGTTTTTGACAGACTGCATTCTAATTTTCCTATCTTCTTTAGGTTCATTTTGTTGTTGTTATTGTTATTGTTGTTGATGTTGATGATAGTGATGATTATGATGTCAAATAGTGTATTCTTATCCCAGTAACTGAAGTATCTGGGTTTATTAAACATTATACTATTAGCTTCATTTTTTTCTCTGTGTTATAAACACAATCTGTTCCACTGATAAGACTTTCTATTTTTGAATCAGTTCCAAATCATTTTAATGGTTATTTCTTTGTTTATTGTATGTTGAGATCTGAGGTTGTCAGGCTCCCTATGTTTCTCCTTCCCCTCCTCACATTACTTTCTTTGGCATTCTTGACTTTTTACTGGCAGCTAGGTGGCACAGTAAAAAAGTGTGTTGGACCTAGAGTTAGAAAGGACTAAATTCTAATTTGACCTCAGGAATTTACTAGCTACCTGACCCTGGGCAAGTCACTTAATAGCTCTCTGACTCAGTTTTCTTGTCTTTAAAATGGTGATAATACCACCTATCTCCTAAGATTGTTTTGAAGATAAAATTAAATGATATTATGTTATGTACTTTGCAAATCTTAAAGCACTATATAAATCAATTCTTTTATCTGTTATCATCATTATTACTCCATGTGAATTTCATTATTATTTTGTCAAGCTCTATAAAATAATCCTTTGATAAAACTGATTTGTATGGCAATGAATAAGCAAACTAATTTTGGTTATTTCTATTATATTGTCTTGGCCAACCCATGAACAAGTAATATGTCTTCAATCATTCAAGTCTTTATTTCTGTAAAGACTGTCTTGTAATTGGATTCATATAGTTCTTGGGTGTTTGTTGTGAGATCCACTCCTTTTTTTCTATTTTCCTAGATTTATTTATTTTTGTTAACATATATGAATTTATGATGATTTCTTTTATATCCTATAACTGCTTAACTTATTAATTAATTCAATCAAAATTTTAATTATTTTTAAGGTTTTCTAAATAAATCATATCATCTTTAAAATGCGACTTTTTTGCTTCTTTATCTATGCTTATTCCATCAATTTATTTTTTTTTTACAAATTGCTGCTTTATCTAGAATTTATCTGATCCTGATTTAAAAAAAAATAGTGATAGTAATGGGGGAAATACAGTCTATTCTTTAACCTTGAAGTCATTGCAAAGGATTCTAAATTTTTTTTTTGCATTACATATTTTTTTAATTTTAAATGGGTGTTATTTATTATATTAAGGAAAGTTTATTTTATTCTTATGACTTCTAGTGTTTTTTAAAGAAACAGATATTGAATTTGTTAAAGGCTTTTAAAAATAATTTATTAAAAAATTAATGGGTTTTATTGTTATTAACATTTTAATGTTTATGGATTTCATTATTTTGAATTAAGTTATAATTCTTAGTATAGATTCATATTAAGATGTTCATAGCATATAAACTTTCTAATATGTTGTAGACTATATTTATTTAAACTAACATTTTGACTAATAATTTGCTTAAAATTTTTTCATCAATGTCCTTTAGGAGTATTGATCTATAGTTTTTTTTTTTCTGCTTTTTGACCTCTACTTTAGATATCAAGAGCATGTTTGTATGATAGAATGACATTGGAAGGATTCTTTAATTTCTTATTTTTTAAAGTTTATATCGTATTGGAATTATTTTTTTCTTTGAATATTTGATAGGATTCACTTGTAATTCCATTTGATTTAGATTTTTTTCTTTTAAGATTTTTTATGACATTCAATTTTTTAATTCTATTGGGTTAAATTACATGTTTTTTGTTAATATGCATAATTTAAGTATATATCTATTTCCTCTAAACATTCAACATTCTTTGCATACAATTAAGCAAAATATCCTTATAATTTCCTTTATTTCCTTTTCAATCAATGTGGAACATCTTTTTATCTTTTTTGATATGAGCATTTTAGTGTTCTCTGCTTTTAAAAACCAATTTAGCTTCTTATCTGAAATTTAAAAGAACTTCTCTTTTCATTATCAATTTCATTTACTTTTTGTTCTCAGTTTTATTTGTAATCTCCTTTAATTTTTCCAAATTTATACTTTCTTGTTTAGGTATTTTTTTTCCTAGTGTTTTTGGTTCTGTGCTCAATTTATTGGTTTTCTTTTTTGAGTACAGTTTTTAAAGTTATTTACTCTTCAGTACTCTTTTGATGAATCTCATAAGTTTTTGATATGTTGTCTCATTATTGCCATTATATTTGATGAGAATTTCTATGATTTTTGTAATATGTTCTTCCACCTAACACTATTTTAAATTGTTATTTAGTTTTCATTTAATATTATTGCTTTTCTTATAAAGTTCTATTATTATTTTATTGTATTGCATCAATAAAAAATAATTGTGCTATTTTTACTTTCTGTAATTTTTGGTAAGGTTATTATGCCTTAAAATATGTTCAATATTTGAAAAGCTGTGATGAACAATTTAAAGCTTTATTTCTTTTCTATTAGTATTCCATTCTAGTTCATTTCTATTAACATTCAATTATTTCCAGAGATCTATTATCTCTAATTTTCTAGATTTTTTTCTATTTAGCTCCTTAACTATATTTTTATTTGTCTTTTTTGTTAGATATTTCTAGTTCTGAAACAATATACACTCAGATTTCATCAATATTATAATGGTAAAATTATAAAGATAATACTTTACCTTCTGTAGGAATCACCCAAATCTGACTCCTCTTGTTGTCCAGGCCTAGACTATCTGAACACTAGGCAGAGCAGGACTGTCTACAGATTCCTACTCTACTGCTTACAAGCATGTCCATGTCTCCCCTCTAAAAAACAAACAAAAGAAACCCCTCCATTTGTCCTTCTATTATTGTTATTATCTTATATATCTTCTGCTTTTATGGCTAAACTTCTTGAAAAGACCATCTACAATAAATACCTCTAACTTCCTGCTCTCTGTTTAACTCCTCAAAATCCATCTTTTAATCTCATTCCACCAAAATTGCCCTCTCTGAAGTTAGCAATGATCTCTTAATTGTTGAATCAAATGCTCTTTTCTCAGTCCACCTTCTTCTTGATCTTTCTGCAGCATTGGACAAAGTTGATTACCTTCTTATTCTTGATACTCTCTCCTTTCTGTTTTCAGAGCATCATCCTCTAATGGTTCTTCTAGCAATCTTACTATTTTTTTCTCAGTCTCTCGTTAAATACTCATCCAGATAAAACCTCTAAACAAAGATGTCCCTCTAGATTCTGTCCTGGATTTTCTTCTGTTCTCCCTCTATACTTCTTCACTTGGTGATATGATCAGTTTCCATAGATTTAATTATTTTCTTTATGCTGATTATTCTCAAAGCTACCTATTCTGTTACAGCCTCTCTGCTGACCAACCTCAAATCACACAACTCCAACTGCCTTTTAGACATCTTGAACTAAACATCCAGTAAATGTCTTGAATGCAGTATGTCCAAAAGTGAACTCATTATCTTTCCCCTCAAATTCTTCCCACCTCATACTTTTTCAATTACCATAGGTATCAATATCATGCTCACAGCCCCAACTCAGGCTTAAAACCTAGTTTTCATTCTCTCTCTTCACTATCTCTTACCTGCCCCCTACCCTATTACAAATTTTTCTTAAGATCTGTCAATTTCACCTCTGTAACATCTCTTGAATACACACTATCTATCTATCTATCTATCTATCTATCTATCTATCTATCTAT
>NW_020954569.1:7762815-7762958 GCF_900497805.2 Vombatus ursinus | reverse complement strand
GGAAAAAAAAAGACACATGATAATTTTATTATATATTTAAAAGGAATAGCAACTTTTACATAATAAATCTGTAGTTTCATGTGCAATCATATTTTTCCCTATTCTACTATGTCATGGAAATGGTTGTTTTATTTCTTAAATTC
>NW_020954569.1:7762459-7762764 GCF_900497805.2 Vombatus ursinus | reverse complement strand
AAAGTAACATATATGTGTGTGTGTGTGTGTGTGTGTACATACTTCATTAGAACATATGAAGAATTTTGTACTTTNGAAGTAACATATATGTGTGTGTGTGTGTGTGTGTGTGTGTGTACATACTTCATTAGAACATATGAAGAATTTTGTACTTTTCCAATCTTATGACACCTCTCTCAGACTCCCAGGTACTTCTCATATCACTTACAGTACATGAAGCAGGATTTGAATTCAGGATTTGTTCAATTTTTTACTCCAAATTGTATTATTTCTATTATATTTTTTCTACCTTTCCTTTGTTGTTC
>NW_020954569.1:7760885-7762421 GCF_900497805.2 Vombatus ursinus | reverse complement strand
TTTTCCCCTAGAATTACTCTTACATAGAAAATAACCAAATTTTAAATAATACTTTCTTTTGCATAAGTCATCTATTAACTCCTAGGTCATTTCCTAAAGAGGATTCTTTATATTTCTCTTATCACCACAGTAATTGTAAGTGAAGCAATTATCTGGTTAAGTTCTGAACAAGCACTATTCATTTGAGAAATAATTTTGTAGTGCAAAGAAAGCATTTTTTTTACCCACCTTTGGCACTTTAGAATAAACTCATTTTGATCTAAATTGATTGCATTGGGATTATTTTAAAGTCATTAAAATATTGCTGTATTAACATCCACTAATATCTTTAATGAACAATTTCAAATTCTAACATTTGGCGCTAAATATGCTGATATTATTTTCATGTCCATGTAGCAGTTCACTTATTTATGTTTGTATTTCCACTTAGTATATTAAATAATGGTTTATTTTGTTCTTTATTCAAGATTTTAATTTTTTAACAGTCTTCTTAGATTAAGCTACCTGTACTTTTAATAAAGATAGCTTTTCCATGACTATGGGAAGAAGCTGACATCTAGAATTTGGACCATGTCCTTATTCCCATACTACTACATTAGGGACTTTGAGGAATTTCCTCTTTGGGTTAGTTCCTGGACTCTCTCTCTCTCTCTCTCTCTCTCTCTCACTCACTCACTCACTCACTCACTTGCTAAAATACTTCACTTGAAATGGGAGAGAGCCTTCAATCTGCATTGTCTGGTACATATTTTCAGATGTATGCTTTCTAAAGCTTTGACTCTCCCTTGCCCTTTAAGAAATAACAAGTGTTTACTTTGAACCTGAAAACTTCATCTCTAGGTTAATAATCTGAGGGAGTGTATAAATACAATTCTAGCCTGGTACCCCTTCTCTGATGAAAGAAGAGTGGTCAGCCACTGGCCCCAATATTCTCCTTCTCCTCGCAGGAATCATACTATCTTGGAGAAGGGTATAAGGGGGAGATGTTAGAGACAGATCTATTTTCATATATCTTCAAGTCATGTAGGATATCCCTATGCTATATGTGGGGAATGATAGCCTAATTACATATAATTGTTTCCAGGTATAGTTTCTGTGGGGAAAACCTAAACAAATCATCTTATCAAAGTCACACATATTCTAAGAAGTCAGCTCCAATGTAGTTGACAGGGCAGTAATATTCAAACATCACCCCAATACTTATAATTTGGAGTATTTAATGGATCACTAACTTTCAAAAGGAATTTGTATCACAATTTTAGGTCTCCAGTCCCATTATATTCTATCTTCATATTGCTTAATTTGTGAACTCAAAAAAGAGGAAAAAAAGGGGAGAGAGAGGGAGGTTACAGGCCAGTATGGCTATTATAAGAGCTAATAATTATATTTTAATAAAATGAAACTCACCAGGTCAAATTCATCAACTAGAATAATGAAAGGGGTTTTTCATGTTGTAATTTAATAACATCAAATGACCTCCATAATAATTTTCCATATAAAGTATCAAAAATGACTTAACTGGGCTTATGCAGATAG
>NW_020954569.1:7759198-7760838 GCF_900497805.2 Vombatus ursinus | reverse complement strand
TTAAAAATATGCTCAGATGGATAATGTGAAGGTATAGCAATTTTTAAGTAAAATTACATTTTATTATTCTTTTTGTATCTTCTGAAAAATTAAATGGGTTATTTGACATTTAGTGTTCCTACTCTAAAGTGAGAAAAATAATGGGTAGGTCATGGAGGCACACAGTTATAGGGCTAGAAGGGATACTTAAGTGGCTTAGTCCAACCTTTCCTTAAAGCAGAATGGCACAGAGGAAATCACAGAGGGAAAAAAATGATCGACAATACCTTTCTTAGCCTCTCTTCATGGAAGATATTTTATAGTATTCCCTGACTGATCATTTTTAGTGGAACAAAAATAGAAATACTCACACTATTCTTCATAATTTTATTGATAGGCTGTCTTAGAAATAAAAAAAAATTCTATTGATAAATGCTATTAAAAAATGAACATGCAGATTAACACAGTGAAGATTCTCCATTCTTTTCACAGATTACCTTCACACACCCTGCTTTCCTGAAATATGTTTACCCCATTACCTCTTTCTCTTGAAACTCCCACTTTCTTTCAAGGGTAATTTCAAGTACCACCACCTATAAGATGCCTTTTGCCAATGGTCATGGTCCATTGAAATATTTTCTATTTCTTTTCTATACATCATCTGGGTGAACAGTAGCTCCCCTATACCTCTCCTTTCCTTATACACTCCTTGAGAGCAAGAACTGTTTTCTTTCCAGGTTTGCATTCCCAGGGCCTAGCACAGTTCTTGGCACACAGTAGGTCCTTAATAAATGTTTGTTTAATTGGATTGTACTGGTTTGAATGGAATTGGATTGGATTCACAATTTGAAGCTTCTTAACCTTACCAGATTTTTTTTTGGGGGGGGGGGTGGATGACAAACCAAAAAATAACAAAAATAAAAAAGTAAAAACAAAACAAAAAGCTAAGACCTAATTTTTCCCACTTCCTCATGTTATCAGTGCTAGAAATTTTCATTTTGAACTTTAATAGTGTTGTTAAAATTAACTAAGGCGCTGAAAAATTATTTCCACTTTCAACATTCCTCTTTCCTTTTGTACAAGAAAAAAGTCCTTCTCTGAAGTTTTAAGGGTTCTCCCAAACCACATGGGGGCTCCAGTGTGCTATTACTTCTATTCTCTTCTAGTCTACACTTTTCCTTTTGGGGATTTTTGAGCATTATAGTTGATGGAAAGGGACAAAAGAAGGAAAACAGAAGCGGGTAAAGAATTTTACTGATTCAATGACTAACTCTGGGCTAGTGCTCATAGGGAGAGGGGTCTATGGCAGTTTTTTTCTGGAGAACATAGTTCATTATATTGAAAAAGCATACAAGATTAATATTTAGCTAGTGGATGTTGGTCCTCTGTGGAAAAAAATTAGCCTCTTATAATAATATATCAGATAATATTCACTGATATCTTTGTAAATGTTAAGGACAATATTCATCAATATAGAGAATACAAGGAAAGCATAAAGAGGGTTTCTGTCCTCAGAACCATACAGCCTTGTAAGGGAAAGATTAAGATGATTAAAAACAAAACAAAACAAAACAAAAACAACAAAACAAACAAAACCCTTCCTATTTCATGGATCAACAATGTTACACACACACACACACACACACACACACACACACACA
>NW_020954569.1:7758915-7759173 GCF_900497805.2 Vombatus ursinus | reverse complement strand
GACTCGTTGCCTATAAGCTGATTTAAAAAAAAAAATACATTCAAGGGACTAAACAATCAGGCTCCAATCTACCTATCCCAGTCTTTTTCTTTTCTTGTCCTTTTTCCCAATGCTCAATTTCACATACTCCTACTCAGTCAAAATGTATTAATATTGGTTCTGTAATCTGCACCCCCCTCTCTCTTTCTCTCTCTGTCTCTATCTCTGTCTCTCTCTCTTTGTCTCTCTCTCTCTCTCTCTCTCTCTCTCTCTCTCTCT
>NW_020954569.1:7757281-7758887 GCF_900497805.2 Vombatus ursinus | reverse complement strand
ATGGGGTGGAGATGAGTCATGGTTGATATGTGAATTAGGAAAGGTTTTGTTTATTTTTTGTTTGTTTTTTAATCATATATAAATATATATGTATGTGTGCATACATATCTACATGTATATGTATATCTACCTGCCTATCTATCTACCTATCTATCTATCTTTCTATCTATCTATCTATACAGAGAGAGAGAGAAATTGACTATTGACACATGCTTTGAAGATACTCCCTCCTTATCACATTATTAAAAGTTTTCTTATTTCAAAGAGCTTTGATGTTACTGCCTCCAATTATAGTAACAATCACATTTGTATAGTGCTTCCTGTGTTACAGGTTCTGTGTTAAGCACATTACAGTTATTATCTCATTTGATTCTCACAACAACCCTGATATTTAAGTGCTATTATTACCCCATTTTTATAGATGAGAAAACTGAGACAGAGTTTAAGTGACTTGCCCTGGGACACATAGCTTGCATCTGAGGCCAGATTCAAACTCCAGTCCTGGTGCTCTATTTACTTACCCCATGAAGTTGTCCTTGCTCCACTCATATTAAAGTGTTCTATCTCTCATAAAATTCTCCAAAATTTGGCTGTGATATGCAGCCAATGAATATAGGCATTTAAATAACCCCCATGAAGGATTAGTCTAATAGAAGTAGAGAATAGAGCATATCATATGAGGGAAATAGCAAAAGTAAAGGTATAGACGTCAGGGAACAGGTACATATACAGGTAGTCAATAAACATTGCTAAGCACTTGTTATATTCCAGGTACAGTGCTTAAGCACTGGGAATGAGTGTGGCATGAAGATGAATTTGAATCCATACTCAATTATTTACTAACCCTAAGACCCTGGAGAAGTGATTGCTCTGGACCTTAGGTTGTCTTTGTTGTTGTTGTTGTTGTTTTGTTTTGTTTTCCTTCATTTCTTTCTTTTGTTATTGTTTGTTTGGTTGTTTTTATTTTTCAATTTGTAAAATTCTTCCCAAGATCACTTATACCTCTAAAATCTGATGATTCTGTTTTCTTAAGGACATAGGACATTGATAATACTAGATATGTATACTGGACTTAAAGCACTTTAATACATAGCAAACGATCTTAAAAACAAAACAAAACAGTGCTGTGTTGTAAATAGTACAGGTAATTTTTTTTTCTCCTTTTTCTGGGTCTGTGATTTCATTAACATGGGGTAATCCCTGATGTGAAAACTTTCTCTACTTGAATTGACTGGCAACTTCTGGGTAACATGTCTTAAGGGGGAAAATTTTAGTTCTTAATTAATAATGGAAACAGAAATTTCTAGGAGGTGTAGCCAATAACATAAAGTATGGAGAAAGAAGGAGACAGAATAAAGGAAGAATTGCTTAGGTAACTTTCATTTTTAAACATGGGAGCTACCATATATGCCTGAGACACACCTACTGACTGATTGGTTTGTGGTCAATGAGTTAGTATGTGTCAGAGGTCAGACTTGAATTCAAGTTTTCCTGTTTCTAAGACAAGCACTACCTCAATTATGCAATGTTGCCTCTCACAGTCATGATTATTCCTATTTCAAAATGGAGATACTTAGTCTGATAGAGTTTAGGTTAGCATGGCTGA
>NW_020954569.1:7757053-7757230 GCF_900497805.2 Vombatus ursinus | reverse complement strand
GGTAATGTCTGAGGCAGCATCTGAACTAGGCTCTTATAACTCAAATCCAGTATTTGATTCCTATGCTGCCTGTCTTCTATAAACTGCAAAGGATATGGAAGCTGTCATAAGCAGATTTCTTTTGAACCATCCTCTCCTAGTCACTGGTCATAACCTTTCTGTTCCAGAGAAATATCA
>NW_020954569.1:7756897-7757019 GCF_900497805.2 Vombatus ursinus | reverse complement strand
GGGCGGGTAGAAAAGACTGAAAAGGGATGGTCACCTTTGCCCTACTTCCCATCAACAACAGAAACTAGTTTTCTCCCTTGCATTCTAGAAAGCAACAGAAGTGCTGGCATCCCAAAACCAAT
>NW_020954569.1:7749279-7756850 GCF_900497805.2 Vombatus ursinus | reverse complement strand
GTTGCATTTACTTACATGGCAATAGCTCATAAGAATAGAGATAAGTCAGAAGATTGTGTAAGAACAAATCTGCTGGAGAAGGGCGATACAGTAGACTTTGCCAGAGAAACTACTCCACAACCTCTTACACAACAGGTTTCTGTGTGAACTGTATCTTCCTAGGGACTTGTAAGTGAATCTGAGCAATGGTTGTTGTGGGATATTATACCATGATTTACTAATTTTATAATATCCATAGTGGCTGTTTTTCTATGAATATTGATAAAATACTGTCTTGATATATTATTTCTGGTCTGTTTACAAGTGCAAGAGAGGTAGTTTTAGTTAATTCTACTGTAAAAGAGACTTTCGATTTTTGAGTGGTTACTCAGACCACTTCCAATATAGAACCTCCAAAGCAGGGGGTTTTAATCTGGGTTCATGAAATTTTAGATATATATTTATATATATAGGTATAGATAGATATAGATATATATTTATATATATAGGTATAGATAGATATAGATATATAGATATAGATATATATTTATATATGTGTATGTGTGTATGTATATATGTATATATGTATATATGTATGTGTGTATGTATGTATAGTATACATGCACATCAATATANTTTATATATGTGTATGTGTGTATGTATATATGTATATATGTATGTGTGTATGTATGTATAGTATACATGCACATCAATATAACACAGTGTGCTTATATACACACACATAGCCCATATGTGTGTACACACACCATATGTTTATATCTACATACATACATGTATAAATACTATATTTCTATATAATTGACTTTTTACTCTTATTTTATTTTATAAATTTAAAACAAATATTCTGAAAAAAGTTTAAAGTGTTTCACTAAACTATCAAAGGGATCCATAACACAAGAAAAAAAGTCAAACATTCCATATCTAAAGTATCCTAGGCACTTTAGGATATGGAGGCTAGGATTCTATGATTACAAGTTCCATTTGCATGGGGGAAATTACAGGTCTTAATAAATTACTTAAAAAATAATTTCTTGGAGGCACAGCCAGTAACACAGGTATGTAGTGACAATGGGATAGAATGAAGGAAGAAGTGCTAAAATAATTTTCATTTTTTAAACTTCCAGGGAGCTACTATTTATGGCTGAGAACATTGGAACCTTAATTAAATACTTTTAGCGATAATAAGACCTGTTCCATTCCCCAAAAGAATTGTCATGAACCAAGGTGAGTGTGCAACTGGTGTGTGTTCAATAATATTTCATTGAGTTAGAGAAGTCCTGGTACTTCTAATAAAGTCAAAGTCAAACACTGAGCACACCATGTTCCAGACCATTGCAGATGAACTCAGATCAGATCACTAGGATAATTGTGTGGGATGTTGAAATGATGGACCAACAAACATGACAGGACACTTCAATGGTTTACATGCTGGTTAAAAGAAAAATCACAGAGCTAAATCTGAATGTAGGGAGGCAAAAAAATAATAATAATAAATAAAAATCTCAAGAAAAAGTGAGAAGAAATTGAAATTGAGTTTCAAGCTGCCTCTCTGAATTTGATCTTTCTTCTTTAATAATTCCCCTGTGTGTGTGACTAAAGGAAGGGACATATTTTAAATATTAACTAATTTGCATTCCAACACAAATGCAATACCTTTGATTTCCAAATGAAAATTCATGGCCCTTTAAATATAACTTTGCCTGCTCCAAAGTTTTTAAAATATTTTAGATTAATCACAACATTTTTAGAAAGACATACATACATTTGTCAACTACTGATTATGTGCCAAGTGCCATGCTAAGACCTGGGAATACAAATACAAGCAAAATGAAGGGTACTCCTTGCCCTTTAAAGTCCACATGGGTATGGTGCCATGGAGGAAAAGCCCAGGGAATTGGAAGCACAGCCAGGTGGAGAAAGACGCTTGTCCAATCTGAGCCCATCTGGAAATGGAGAATATGGGAAGGAACTCACCATTACAGAATGGCATGTAACACTGAAGAAAAGATGTCTATCATATTACTCTCCTGGGCTTTCTATTTTGATTGAGTTCCTCCCCTACTTTCCCTCAAGGAAATTTCATAAATTACTCAAGTAAATGTTCAGGCAACTGGATGACATTAACTCTAAAAACACTAGGGAAAATTTCAGCTCTTAGCTTCCTTATTTTGACACCAAAGATCAGGAAGAACTGAGTCTTCTAAAATAAGACACCATGGAGAAAACCAGAAGGATGGGGAGTTGGCATCCTCTTCCCTATTCAGGATATTTAACATTGCATGTGACATGAATACCAGTATCTCTTGCTTGGTAAAGGCACAGTTTCTCTTCTTCCTTTAATAAGAAAAAAACCTGTTAATGCTTAAGAAGACTTGACTTGAGTTTATTTGAAAGATTCAAATGCTCTGCATAAAAGTAAACAAACAAAACAAAACCAAAAAAAGAAAAAGGATGGACTCTGAGTAGGGCTTTACAGACAACTAAGAAAGATTCTAAGCAAGTGGGGAAATGATATTACAAGTATGGAGTCAAGCCGTGAAAAAACACGGGGTTAGGAAATGGAAAGATGAGTTTAAGGAAAGTAAAGAGGCAAGATTGATTGGAATATCAAATGTGTAAATAGATGTAATGTCAAATGAGTATAGAAAGATAGACAAAGGATAGATTGGAAAATTTTTAAATCCCAGACTAAGGAGTTTGTAGTTTATCCTAGAGACAAGTGGGAGACCATCAAGATCTTTGAGTAGTAAGTAAAAGTTAGATATATGGTTTTGGAAAATTGTTTTGATAGTTGGGTGGAGTGTGGATAGGGAATAGAGAGACTGGAGTAAGGGGGAAACTTGCAAAGTGAACTAGAGTAATTGCTCTTGAAATGTTTCCTATATCCATTCATTCTTCTTCATTTTAACTGACACCATCCTAATTTCAAATCCCATATTTTATTACTGAGAAGCAATATGAAGCAGGGTATAGAGGACAGAGTGATAGACCTGCAGTCAAGAAGAAATAAGTTCAAATCTCACCTCAGATAATTACTAGGTATTTGACTGTAGACAAATCAGTTTAATTCTTTGAATCTCAATTTTCCTCATCTTGAAATAAGGATAATAGTAGTAACTTCCTCACAGGGTTGTTGTAAGAATCAAATAAGATACCATATATAAGATTCTTTGAGAACTTTATGGTGATATAGACACATGAGCCATTAACTTATGCTTCTAGATATAGACTTAAACCTATGTTATTTAGTGGATTCAAAATGATTTCTGGACTTCCTGATTACATGGTCAGCAAGAAAAGAAATAGATATTTTCTCCTATCTTTGCAACCTTTCAAAAATCTCCAAAATAAGAGTTTTGTGCAAGAGATAAAGAAATTGCAACTGTCTTCACAGACTAGGACATCAAAAGTCCTTAATAGGTAAAAGCCCAATGAGTTAACAGTAAAGAAGGCTAATGTCTAGACACTAACAGACTCCCTTTCCAATCTATCCCCAGACCCTTACAGGGTTATATGATAGGATGCATAGACTTGTGGACTGGCATCCAGTCAGCAATCCCCTTATTATTAGTATGGTCTCTGACAGCAACCTCTTCCCCACCGTACTTCCCATCGTGCATCTAGAAATAAAGATTGAAAAGAAAAATGGATCAGCACGATGAGGAATATAACCCTATGGGATTTCAAGTAATTATGGAATCATCCTATCTCCTATGATTTAATGGTTAGATAAGAATCGTTAAAGAAGAACTTGTGTCCTGAATAGCAGAAATAATTGGTAAAGTTGAAAAAAAAATGAATCTATTGGTAAAAATGAAAAAAAAAAACCAAGTATAGGACAATGTAAGAAAAAACTGATTGAGAAGGTCATTACAGAGAAGAGAAGAACAGTCTGGAAGAAAGAAAACAAAAATCATTAACATTAAAAGAATAATGATTTAAATACAAACATATAATGTTGATCTCAGAGATAAGACATGTTAAGGAAAAATAAAACTAACAAGACTCCCCAAAAGAACATGACAAATTAAAATATCTCTATACCACAATTAAGAAATAGCATAAGAAAACAGTCCAAACTTCTGAACAGAAAAAATAGGCTCATAATTAAAATAATCCTCAGATTATGTAAAAGACGAAAAATTTAAAAAGCCCCATACTAACAATTTCAAAACAAATGGTTGTTAAATTTAACAATTACAAATACAAACAAAAACTTCTACAAGTTTCTAGGAGGAAGACCTACAAATATAAAGGATAATTTAAATAACACTAGATTAATCAACAACCACCAAGGACTGCAGAAAGGAATGAAATAATTCATTCCTTTTAAAAAAATATATATTTATTTTATTCAGAACTTAAGAAATAAAACAAGTATTCAATAATGTAGTAGAATAGAAAATAAGATGATTATACCTGAAATTGCAAATCAATTATGTACTACTTGCTATTGCCTTTAAATATATAATAGTTATCTTGTAACTTTCTTTTTTTCTTTTTTTTCTTCCTTTCCCTCCCCTCATTTAGAGATGGCTACCATTTGGCATAAGTATGTGTATATGTAAAACCATTCTATACATTCTTCTATTTATCAGTTCTTTTTCGGAATGCAGATAGCATCTTCTTTCCTATGTCATTTGTAGCTAATTTGGATATTAAGAACAGTCAAAATGATTTAGTCACTGGAAATGCAAAGGAGCTAAACACCAAGCAAACATATAAGCCTTTAAACCCATGCTTAATCATCAATGATAAGATAGACATTCATTAAGGAGAAACATTTGAAGGATTCATGGGAGAGAGGGAAATGAACCAATTATTTCCTTTGCAAACAAAACAGAAACACAAAATAATTACACAAATGCAGCAACTAAGCAAGGCACTGGTAACACAATAACTTACCTCAAAAAAATAGGGGAAAAAAACAAACTAGAAAGACACCTTTGAGGTTAAAAACAATAACAACAACATAACTTTAAAAAAAAAAGGACCATTAAGAAATTTCTTTCTAAAAGTAAAGTAAACAAGGTGACAAGAGTGAACTCCTGGGGAAAAAAAAAGTGATAGTAGAGGAACATGCCTTAAACCCCATAGGAACAGGACAGTGCAAAAGGGAGAGAGAAGGAAGAAAATAGAGAGGAATATGTAACATATCCTCGTCAAGTCAATGATCAACATTGCAGAGCAAATAATTCCTATGTTGTGTCAGGAAGAAGAGCATTTACAGCAAAATAGATGAGTTAGTAAAGGGAGGACGGAAAACGTGAGGAAATAAAGAGGAAATTTCAAATCAGTAGTGGGAAAGAGTCCCATTGAACAATAATCTCATGGTGGAGATTTGGAGGTTATGGATATTCTACAAATGGGGAAAGGAAAAAATAAAAATGAATATAATCTCCAGGGAATTGGGGCTTGGAGAGATCACTACAGCTGAGAGAAGTTTGTGCTTCTGTGGATACTATGCATCAGGTAAGTCTGACAAAGCTAAGTCTCCCATTGCATCCTGAACCATCTCTTTTCTTTTGAGCCACTTCATTTCTGCTTTGCTCACAGAGTACAGCACTGTGAGGAATGATAACAGTTTGGTTCCCACAGGATTGATAAGAAAACAGGACAGGGGAAGATTAGGTTATTGATTCGAGGCTTTCAGGCTCTCCCCTCCTTTTTTCTTACTTTCCTGCTGAACCAACAGTTCCTTGTTTCCTGCCTTTTTGCAAACCTTGTTGCTGGGGAAAAGTTTCCGCACTTAGACTGTGAGCTCTGAAGCCCAGTCAATGGGAAGAGGAGCTAGTGGGAGGGTGGAGATTCTGCCTCAGGGTCTACATAAACTGGCTTTGATCCACAATCCCTTGCACACCCTGACTGGAGCCATCTTGAGCGAATGCTGGGTGTGTCTTTTCTCAATGAGAAAGCAATAAAACACCTTTTTGCCTTTCTTAAGAAAAAGTCTCTGATTTGATTATTTTGGGGGTCAAAAACACCCCATATAGCACTTTCTCTGATGAGGGCACACCATGCTGGGTGCATTAACTATAAGCTCTAGGAATATAAATACAAGGAAGCAAAATAATTTCTACTCTTATGTAGCTACATTCTAATGAAGGAGGACTACACATGAAGGGGAGCTTGCTGTGTTTGTCCTTCATTCTCAAAGAGGACCATGACTTGGAGTTATTGACATGACTTGCAATTGACTTTGATTTGAGTGAGGTAGGGCTATGCAAGGTCACCAGCCTCACTTTCTCCTCCAGAGCCATCTAGGTCCAGTGGCCAGATATTCATCAGGAGGACGGAGATAGTACAATGCTCATTTGCCTTGGTAGAGAGTTTCCTTACCTGGGAGAGCCCCTGTATCAATGAAATCACAAGTCTCTTCCTTACTCCTATGAATTGGGCATGCTCAAAAATCTTCAGTAACCCATTTTCTTTTCTGAGTCAAATTCAAATGTTTTACTTGTTCTTCAAAGACTTTCATATCTTATACTACATTCCTTTCCATTTTTTTTAGCCAAAGATGAGATTTATTAAAGATCCACCATATTAGCCAGAATCTTAAGGAATCTGAAAGTCTGTGAGATATTGGCTAGATTGTAAGAATCTGAGCATCTTAATGGAGACAAGATGGACTTTACATACAAAAAGACTGTTGGAGGGATCTAGGAGTGGCCAAGTAGTTTGGGGTGACTGGAGGAGAGGTCTAAGGAGAATCTGGATGGGAGTGGCCAGTAAACTGGAGTGAACAGAACTCCTGGGACCTGTGGTCAAGGGAGAATGAAGCCTAGCTAGGATTAAGAGTGGGAAATGGCCAGGGGCTATACAGATGGAATACAATGGAGGGCCAGGCTAGGTTAAGAGTAACAGAGATTGGGTTTAGCCACAATGAAAGGCTAGTTGATGGGATTATAGCCCCAGGTGGAATGCCAGAGATTTGGCCAAGTGAGAAAGTCCAGGGTTTTTTCTTTTTGGGGTCTAGATACCATACTCATCAATCCCCCCTCAAACAAAGGGGACCCAATTCTTTTGGGGTAAAGGGCAAAGGTCTTGGATTCTGAAACCACTTCCTCCCGGCAAGGGGCATAGAGTTGTCCCTGCCTCTAGGGAGTCCCAAAGAGGAGGTTGACTGGAACCTAGCACAGGCTGCATCCAGGGAATGATGAGGGGACATTGGCTGGTACCCTCTGTTTGCTACCATCTGTAGGTGAATGGGTTGTAGTCTGGAAGACACAACTCTGACAGAAAAGACTGCAGGGCTCAAATGACAGGATAAAACATCCTTAGCTCTGTTTGGATTCTGATAATACCATTTTCCAACCATGCAGTATCAAATCCATCTCATAGTCAGACTCAGGAATAGCCAGGTGCGTAACATTCCTTTTCAAAGGAACATGATAGGGAAATTGAGCCAGGAGCTTTTTCCCAATGCTGACTTCCCACATTCTCACTAACTAGCTTAAGGCATTTCTCTCAGATGTTGGATTATTGATTTATCAATGGATTATTTTTATCCATTAGACAACTCAAAATAAAATCATGAGCTTTTTTACTTCAAACAGTAAGTTTCAGTAACC
>NW_020954569.1:7745027-7749216 GCF_900497805.2 Vombatus ursinus | reverse complement strand
ACAGGTTAGGAAAAACTTTTCTAGCATTTACATCTCAAATTTAGATTTGTCCTGGTATAAAAAGTCAATCATTAGAGATTATTTCTATATACTTGCAAATTCTCAGCAAGACAAAACCCAAACAAGCTTTTTGGCAGGTTTACACATTAAAACAATAACCAACAATAGTCAAATTATTTTAACAGTAAAAAGTTGCTTGATGGAATTCCCTGATGCCATACAATTAGCTCAACTTTCTCCCAAACTTCTGGCGAAGGTGGGGAGGTCTGGTGCACAGAGGCAAAAGGGAGATACGAGGCTTAACTGGAGAAGATTGGCTCCCCAAATTCACCATCAGGTCCCTTCCCAACAAAGGGGCAGGGTAAGAGGAGAGCATAAAGAAAGACTGTTCAAACAACAGATCCTCAAATAGGCAGGGGAGAGGGTATGTCTGGAGACATCTCTCAGCTTTCCCTTCAATGCCCATGACCTGACAGGTCAAGGGGTGAGTAGGGCCAGAGTAATTAGTTAAAACAGAGAACATAGCCATGATAAAGTGGGTTACCTTACCTTCAGCCTTGATTTTTTTTTGCCCAGGGTTTGGCAAGAGAGATGGAGAAAGTGGGAGTGCTACCAAGCCCCAGGCTCCCCTATCATTCCCAGTCTTGAGAAGACTGGAGGATAGGGTACTGGGGAGTTATTCCACCACTTTTCCAACCTCAGGACAATCCTTCCTCTAACATCTCTCCTGGTCACATCTTGGGCAAGGTCCCTGAGGCATCAATTGAGGGGGTTCCCTCTGGAGGAGTGCCCTAGAGGAGCATTCCTTGAACCAGTGGGTCTCCTTGTGGCCCTCACTGCCTGAGTTGACAGGCTTCCTCTGAAGAGGCACCCTGGAGGGGCACTCCTTGGACCAGTGACCCTCTTGGTGGCATCGAAAGCAGGTTTTCCCACTGTAGGAGTTGGTAGGAACACCCTTGGATCTTTTTCTGACCGTGGTAGTGGCCAAGAACTGAGCATTTTCTCTACCTCTAGACCTTTCTCTTCTTTTTCTTTCCTCTGCTGCTACTAAGTTTCTGTTGTTAAAAACTCCAAAAGACATTTCCAATAATTGGGCCTGAGGTATTTGGGGTCCCATTACCAATTTCTGCAGTTTCCTCCTAATATCTGGGGCAGATTAATTAATGAAATACATGCTAAGGATTGTTGCTCCTTCTATAGAATCAGGATCTAAATTCATATACTTTTTAATAGCTTCTACTAGCCTGTCTTGGAAAAGGGTAGGGTTTTCCTTGTCTCCCTGTGTAAGTTCCTTAACTTTTTGAAAATTTACTTGCTTTTGAAATGCAGTTCTTAGGCCTTCTAGCAGGCAGATTACTATATAGTCTCTCTTTCGCCTATCCTCACTCTTCTGATAATCGTATCCTGGATCAGTAGAAGGAACAGTAGCTGTTCCTGGGGGGTATTTTGTGGAGTCATTGCTAGCCAAATGACCCACAAATTTTTGAGCTTGTTCCCAGATTCTCCTCTTCCCCTCAGTGGTACAACAGGTAGAGAAAAGAATATGCAAATCACTCCAAGAAAGCTCAAATTGTAGGGACCGTCTCTAAAGCCCTCAGTAAACTTAGTGGGATCATCTGAGTATTGTCCCAGTTTCTCTTTGACCTGAATGAGATCTGAAATGGAGTATAGAACATGCACCCTAATTGTCTCATTAGGTGAGACAGGAACTTCCCTTATGGGAAAAAGCCCTGAAGGTACTGTGGGAACTGGGGCTAGGGAGGAAAGGAGATAGGAAATCCCACTTCTTGTGAGTGAAGGACTGAGGAATGCTGGCTGAACTGGACTGGACTGCAAAACCAGGGGATCTGGCTGGCAAGAGGAAAACCAGCTGGCATTGGAGGAGGGGGAGAGATCAGGGGAGAAGATACCACTGAGATTGGGGCCTGGGTAGTCCTTGCCTCAGGGTAAAGGGACTGGGGAGGAAGTGCCAAGTCCAGGTCCTTGTCCAAAACCTGAGTAGGGGTTGCCTCCAGAGCAGGAGTCTGGGGAGAAAATGCAGGGTAGGATACATGGAAGGTGAACAATGCAGGATATGAAGGGAGGTGGGCTAGAGGAAAAGGGAAGGTAAACCAAAGGAAGAAGGGGGGCATGGGAAATAGGGGGTATCAGGGGAGAATGGGGTGGAGATAGGAGCCGGGAAGGTGGTGTTAATGAAGGATGGTAAGAGGGGGTTATTCTAGCACTGGGGGTCATAAGAGGGTCATCCAAAAAGTCTAGTTGATCCTCATTTCCCATTTTGGTGGCTCTAGCTACAAGCATCCTACAATCTTTTCTAAGAATGCGATCATGAGAAAGTTTGACAAAAGTCATTATGTAGGAAATCTCCACTCATTTTCCTTCTCTAGGACAATATCTTTCTAACTCTGAGGGAGTATTTTGCTGCAAAGTCCCAAAAATGGGCCACACCTCATAATTTTCCAGGTGATACTGAGGCCAAATGGTGTTGCAAAAGAACACCAGCCTTTTCTTTTTCAGTTCTTTAGAGACCCTAATTTTTCCCAATTTTGTAAAAGACAGCCCAAAGGAGCATCTTTAGGAATTGAAGAGGATTGATCCTTTGTGGATAGGGACTGGAAGATCCTCCCTCCTTAAAGGATGTTTTGAGAATAAGCCTCAGGAAATAAACAAAAAAACTAAAAGCCCAAAGAAGTATCTTAAGTTTTCCCAAGTCCCTAGGGAAGAGAGAATTGAGAGGATTGGGCCTACACCTGGGCACTTCCGAGTGTACCCAGGTCCGTGATCAAACAGAACCACTAGACTGAGAGCCTGAGAGCATCAGGTTGAGTTGGAGACAACATTGTAGCTGTCTGACCTAATGGGACCTGAGAGGTCAGGCCTGAAAAGCACTTCCAAGTCAAGCCTTCCTAGTTGCTTGGAAATCCACCCAATTGCAGGGCAAAAAAGGGATTAGGGGAAAAGTGGAGATTTATGTACCTTCTGATCTCAACTGATGAAAAGCTTGGTATTAAGCAATTTTTTCCCAATACAGGGAACCATATGATGAGGTCTAGATGTTTGGGGTGCTGGGACCCTGAGATCATGACACACAGGTCCTGCCTGAAAGAATTCGACTCAAGCCTTCTTTCAGCCAAAGACAAGGTTTATTAAAGATCTGCCATAGTAGCCAGACTCTTAAGGAATCTGAGCGTCTATGAGGTGTTAGCTAGATTCTAAGAATCTAAGTCTTCTTTCCAGTTTTATCATATATTATCCCCCTCTACATTCTGCAGGAAACCCAAACTACTATCACCTGAATCTGATCTGTGTTCTCTCATTATTCTGTTTTTGCTTATGCTAAAACCTCCTCCTTTATCTTCATGAATTCTAATCCAGCATTAAAACCTAGCTCAAATGATGTTTCCTTCAGGAAGCCTTCCCTAATTCACACATTTCTTAACAGCTCTCCTCCTCTCCATCCCCCATACATCTCATTTCAAATTTGTTTGTGCCTTTCTATTACTCTTCTCTCATATTGAATCATAATAACCTGTATAGTTTCTATATCCCATTAGGCTCCATGTAGACAGAGACAGAATCTTAACTAAGTTTGTGTCTCTCCTAAGACATAGCAAAGTGTTCTGCATATAATAGGTACTTAAATAATTGTGAAATAAATTGAAGCCCACTGTTCTCCATCCATCTTTTAAGTATAGTTTCTATCTCATTTGCCCTTCAATAATTGCATATTTAACAGCTTCAATCATTTTAAACTGCTTTTTTCCTCTTGTATTTTTCTATTTTCCTGTATTCTTAGGTTCAAAGAAGAGGCTTAGTAATGCTCCATCATGGTGTTTTCATTATACATCTTTCAAAAATGTTAATTTTGAACAAGCAAACAGCATGGAAAATGCTATCTGTTTTATGTCTTAGTTATTTTTCTGCTGATAATACATTAGTTGTTACCTGTTTTATTGTTCTAATAATTTTGTGCCTTCCTGGAAGATCAAACTCTCATTTTAAATGTACACAAACTAAAAATGAAAAAATTTCTAGGTTATATTTAAATACTGCAGGAAGGACTATGAGCCGTCTGGAGCCTCCCTGGCACAGGCATTTCAGAAAAAAGAAGAAGAAAGAAGGAAAGAAAAAGGGCTTGGTATGGTGTGTGTATACTTAAGGAAGCTGTTGAAAACTTTCCTATTAATCT
>NW_020954569.1:7743220-7744982 GCF_900497805.2 Vombatus ursinus | reverse complement strand
TTATCAGGCCTAGACTTGATTCCTTTGTTCACCAAAAAATTAACACCCTTGCAATTGACAAAGTTCAAGTTCTTAACTAGTCCTGAACATAGCTGTCTTTAAGGTGGCAATGAGGATACCAGCTTGCTCCATAGTAACTGTAAGCCATCTGCTTTAATCCCCTACTTACTAGTAGGTAGAGGGTGAGGAGTGAGACATGTCTGAGATCTCTACAGAGAAGGGAAGGAAGGGGCAGGGACTAATGGAGAAGCATAGACAATAATCATTTAAATATCTATTATACCAGACATTGTGTTAAGTATATTTAAAAACACTATATAATCCAAACCTGTAAGATACATGCATTATTATTATCCCTATTTTACATGTAAGGAAACTGAGGCAAACAGAGGTTAAATGACTTGCCAAGGGTCACACAGCTAGTAACTGCCGGAGGCTGGATTTGAACTCAATTATTAATGATTGTAGGATTAGTGCTCCATCCACTGTGCCATCTAACTACATTGGAACAAAAGATGATTCAGAAAACTTCCAGGGGATAGGTTCTAAGCAATTCTCACTAGAACACAGCACGTACAACTTCAACACAAAGGGGGTTGAGTTTAGGGAATGGTAGCTGTCATGATATAGGAGAGAAAGAGATGAGCTGTATTAGCTCTAACACTGTGAGGAATAACTATAAACAAACATACACTAATATATGAGTTTGCTGACCCCTGCATCCCCACTCCAGCCCCATCCCAGTAAAGATGCAGAGGCCCAGTGTAATATCAGAGTTTTCTTGAATTGACTTTTGACATAGACAGGTGAATTCCTTCATGAAGATACAAAACCAAAGTCAACCAACAGGATGTAGAATAACTGCTTATGGAGTATAACTTGAAACATAATTTGCAGGGCTTCTGACCTCAAGTATCTCTTATTATTATTTCTAAAATATCCTGAAATTCCAACAATTGGATATGTAACATATAGGAGCAACCTCTGCCTCCCAAATTAAGTGTCCAGGATGAAGCTATCTAAGATTCAAGGCATTGTGTCTGTTAGTATCCAGCTAGAGTAAATCATGAGCCCCTCCATCTTTGCATGTGTTTGTTTTTTGTTAGTCAGGTAGAAAACACAATTAATTCAAGGACAAGGCACCTAATGAAATGGCATAACAAGAAAAAGAAGCAACGTAATATCTCTTCTGTAAACCTGAGATACAATCTCCCACAAATACACAACACGTGAATGGGAAAATTGTATAGCTTTATGGAACATTTGTGAAAAGAGCACTTTTGGGAATGGGAACATACACAGGAAAGATATGTGACTCAAGGCAGATCACCCATATGCCACTGCAACACTCCCAGTGTCTTCTAGTCATATCATCTGTGCCTTTTCCCATTTATCTTTTTCTCTTATGATCTGTACCAAGTTCTTTGTCTACAAAAGAAGGTCTTATACTGGATGGTCTTACCAGATGCTACTCCACTACATCTATTGTCTTTTTTGGATGCTGTTCCTATACATTAACTGTCTCTTTCAGAGCTGCACTGCTGTATTCATAGCCTCTGCTGGATATTTATCCACTGGACAAATGGTGACTTCCCCTGTATTGGACATATGGCTGAGGAGCTCCTCTTTGCTTCCATCTTCAATTAGCTTTTTCCAGTAGAGTGCTATATCTTCTTGTCTATAAAAAGAAATAGTGGGCTTTGCCATGTAGATCTCATTTAAAGCCCCCAGGCTTTTTATAGCCCTTTCAGAAAAAAAAAAA
>NW_020954569.1:7741801-7743210 GCF_900497805.2 Vombatus ursinus | reverse complement strand
TCATGAGTTACAAATATCATCTTTCCCTGCAGGAATGTAAACAATTCAACCTTAATAAGTCCCTTATGGTCTCTCTTTCCTGTTTACCTCTTCCATGTTTCACTTGAGTCTTGTATTTGAAAGTCAAATTTCTATTCAGCTATGGTCTTTTCCTCAGGAATGCTTGAAAGTCCCCTATTTCATTGAATAGCCATTTTTTCTCTTGAAGGATTATACTCTATTTTGCTAGGTAGGTGATTCTTGGTTGTAGTACTATCTCCTTTGCCTTCTGGAATATCATACTCCATGCCCTCCGGTCCCTTAATGTAGAAGCTGCAAAATTTTGTGTTATCCTGATTGTGTTTCCACAATACTTGAATTGTTTTCTTCTGACTGCCTGCAATATTTTCTCCTTGACCTGAGAAATCTGGAATTTGACTACAATATTCCTAGGAGTTTTCCTTTGGGGATCTCTTTCAGGAGGAGATGGGTGGATTCTTTAAATTTCTATTTTGCCCTCTGGTTCTAAAATATCAGGACAATTTTCCTTGATCATTTCTTGAAAGATGATGTCTAGGCTCTTTTTTTTATCATGGATTTCAGATAGTTCAATAATTTTTAAATTCTCTCTCCTGGATCTATTTTTCAGATCAGTTGTTTTCCCAATGAGATAGTTTGCATTGTCTTCTATTTTTCCTGTCTTCATTTTGTTTTATTGTTTCTTGATTTCTCATAAAGTCATTAGCTTCCATTTAGTCAGTTCTAATTTTTAAGGAATTATTTTCTTCAGTGAGCTTTTGAACCTCCTTTTCCATTTTGTCAATTCTACTTTTAAAGCTTTTTTTTTTCTTCATTGGATTTTTGTGCCTCTTTTTCCATTTGAATAATTCTGCTTTTCAATGCATTCTTCTTCTCATTGGCTTTTTGTACCTCTTTTACCATTTGGCCTAATGTGTTTTTTTTCCTCTTTTTTATTATTTTTTTATTAATAAATTTATTTATTTTTAGTTTTCGACATTTACTTCCACAAGATTTTGAGTTCTAAATTTTCACCCCATCTCACCCCTTCCTCCACCCCAAGATGGCATGCATTCTGAATATCCCTACCCCTAGTCTGCCTTCCCTTCTATCTCTCCCCCTCTTCTCTTATCCCCTTCCCCTTCTATTTTCCTGTAGGGCAGGAATAGATTTCAGTAGGGCAGAATAGATTTCTGTACCCCATTTCCTGTACTTCTTATTTCCCAGTTGCATGTGAAAACATTTTTTAAACATGTGTTTTTAAAACTTTGGGTCCAAATTGTCTCCCTTCCTCCTTCCCCACTCACTCTTATTGAAAAGGCAGGGAACTCCATATAGGTTATACATGCACAGTTATGCAAAACACGTCCATAGTAAACATGCTGGAAAAAACTAACTCTAAAAATAACCCC
>NW_020954569.1:7735049-7741698 GCF_900497805.2 Vombatus ursinus | reverse complement strand
TGTGTGTGTGTGTGTGTGTGTGTGTGTGTGTGTCTTTTACCAATCTGTTGACTCATTTTTCATGATTTTCATGATTTTCTTGCATCACTCTCATTTATCTTCCCATTTTTTCCTCTCCCTCTCTTACTTGATATTTAAAATCTTTTTCTGAGATCTTCAATGGCTTGAGACCAATAAATATTTTTCTTGTAGGCTTTGAATGTAAGAGCTTTGATTTTATTATGTTTTTTTCTGAGTATGTGTTTTGGTCTTCCTTGTCACCATAGTAACTTTCTATTGTCAAAATGTATTTTTCTGTTGTTTGTACATTTTCCTAGACTGTTACTTGACTTTTAACTCTTTGCTAAAGTAGGGCTCTGTTTCCAGGGTGGAGCACACACTGACTCAAGCTTCAGGGGTTGTGTGCAGATGTTTTCAGAGATACTTCTAGGGACCTGTAAATTTTCAGTTCTTCCAAGGTGGTATAATCTAAAGAGAGATGTTTACTACTCTCTTGGCTTATGCTCTGGTCTGTGAGTGACCACAAGCACTCTTTTCTGCCCTGGAACTGTGAAAAGGGTCCCCACTCCACTCTGGCCCACAAGTTCTGGTGCACTAGTGCTCCTCCTCACCCTGGGAATGCTACCCAGGACTGCAACCTGGACCCAAGTATAGACAAAGCAATAGATTCCTACTTCAGTGCTAGCAAAGAACCCTTGTGATTTCCTTCTAATTGGTTGTTTGACCCCATCACCATCTGTGGGCTCAGAGCTCCAGAACTCTGTGTGCTGCTGCTGCTGATTCAGTGGCTTTCAAGATCTGCTCCTGGTTTGCTGGGGCAAGGGGCTGCAATGTATTGTGCTCCTCTATCACGCAGGTGTGCCAGACCTTTTCTGCTGATCTTCTAAGTTGTGGTTGGCATCTGTGTGTTGAAAGGTTTGGAAACCACCACTGCTGCAACTGGTTCAGTTGACCCAGGCCTACTCCTGGTTTACTAAGGCCCAATCTGCACTGGTGTGACCTGCATTGGACTGAGCTCCTCTCCCACCCTGGTTCAAGAGACCTTTTCTTCTGACTTTCTAAGTTGTCTTGGGTTGAAAAATTATTTCTTTCCATCTTTTTGTGGGTTCTGCTGTTCTAGAATTTGTTCTAGGTCACTATTTAAAGGTATTTTGAGGGGTTTGGGGGAGAGCTCAGGAATGTCTCTGCCTTTACTCCACCATCTTCCTTAATGATAGCTATGAAATGTGGCCACAGTCCTTAGTCTTTTTAATGTCCTTTATAAATTGTTACTTTTAAAAACCAAACTTTAACCAAATTTATGCATAACATAAGCAAATGGATCAATGGACTCTTCATCACAATTCTGCGTCTAAATTTTTTTTCAGCAGAATTTAATCCAATGTTTACCTTCTTTAGTAAATTACTTATTAATTTGTTTAGGTAGCATCACACAGGTTAACCTCAACTCCTTTAGGTTTGATGTGGGATGCTTTAGATAATCAAAATTATGTAAAGATGGAAAAATTTCCAATTACAGAGCATATTCTTTTTTTAGACCAGGCAGGACCCTTAAAACTAAATACAGCAGTTCTTTGTTACACTTAAGTATATAACTGAGACAAAATACCAAGTTTTAAAAATGGGAAATCAAGACAGGGAATTTTCCCCCTTATATAAATGGGTACTGTTTCCACTAAGATTAGGCTCAGTAGCAATGTATAGGTCTACTGAAGGCTCTTATCTACAATAACTTACCTTGAGGGTTACAGAGCTGTCAAGTTTTTACTGGCATTCCTTTGATCAGGGATTCCATATTAGACTTCTTTATATGCCGTTTCTTCATTCTTCTTTATTGACCCCTGAGCTATAGCATGCTTATTCTTATTTTTTTTTAATTTCACAATAAACTGAAGATATTCCACATTGAATCCCTTGCCCTTTTTTTTTTATATACCATTTTTGTGGAAGACATAAAGCTGTTAGTGATAACTAATATATTAGATGACAGAAAAAGGGTACAATAGTATAACCTCCTCCCTACATTTGAATGCTACACCTGTCTTTATGGTTACTTACTCTGATAGAGCACAGGGTGCTCCTATAAGAAATTATAGGCAGTTTAAGATCTGAATCCTGGTTAATTATGAATGCTTCCCATAACAAACAGGATATGATTTTCACTATTCAATTATTTTGACAGGAAAGTCATTGATTAGTAGTCTACTTTGTGTATAAATTAATTTTTCCAATGAAGAAATATCTTGAGTTGGGAGAGGATGTTATACATGAAGATATTTCATAGGAGTTGGGAACTTAAAGAATCAAAATACCAGGTTTTTCCATGAACCATACTTCTGGTGTATGATCATGTAGCTAAAGATAGCCTATGGTTTCAGGTTAGGGACTCTAGAATGAGGTAATTAATTACTATTATTTACACAATAGCTACCATTTGTATAGCATTCCATGGTTTGCAAAGGCTCTGGAGTCTAGAGTAGTAGTCTGGAGTAGAGTAGTGTCTAATTAAAATTCCTGAAAAAGACTTGCAAATTATGATCACCTACATGTTTCTCCAGGATCTTAAAATATTCCTTCCATCCTTACCCTCCTAATGCTACCTCATACCCCTTCTTGGGTTACAAGCTATATAGGTGCTGGTAAATGTTTAACAATTTTTTATATAAACACACATATAACTTTATATAAATACATATTTATAATTTTATCATCTAATATAAAATATAGTAGATACATATCTATAGTTATCTGTATACACATATACATAAATATACTCTATATACATACATCTATACATACACACACACATATATATACATATATACACCTATGCACATATATACACATACTCATGTCTGTGTTTGTGTGTGTGTGTAATGAAACTGACTAGTGTGTAAGAAATGTATGTGTATGAAATGATAGAGATCAAGCTTTATTTATGTCCAGGTGTCATAAATATTTAGTGAGCATAATGAAAATGAAAATGGTTTATATATATATATATGTATATGTGCNTGTATGAAATGATAGAGATCAAGCTTTATTTATGTCCAGGTGTCATAAATATTTAGTGAGCGTAATGAAAATGAAAATGGTTTATATATATATATATATATATATATGTATATGTGCATATATATATATACATACACACATATATGTATCTTCAAACTTATATTTATATATCTTATATGCTTTTAAGTTTAATCTATATTATTAGCATTTTCTCCATCATTTTCTTATATTTGGACAATCCACAGAATAGTAAATCAAATACTGGTTTTTAATATTATCATATTTCTGAGTTGTAAATGCTTCCATTGAAAACTTTTTTTTTAAGTGGCTCTTTTAAAGCATGCACCAGCATACCCATTGTATAGAGTACATATTCCCTATTCCTAATGATTACAACCACATCCCAATGCTATGAGCTTCTAAGAATATGACAGACCCTTAGAACCCTTTTGAGTCTTTGCTTTCTGGCCAAAATCATCAGAGCCAATCTTACTGGTTAGCCAATGGTTCATATGGGTCTCAGTCCTTGGAGAGAAGAGTGGAGAAAATATTTTCTTGTCCACAGGTGGCCAGGAACAAGAAGTTGTCAATTGCCTAGAAGCAGACCCAATTTAGGCAGGTAGATGGTGCAGTAGAAAAAGCACTGTGCTTGGAAACAGGAAGACTTATTTTCATGAATTCAAACCTGGCCTCAGGCACTTAATAGCTGTGTGACCCTGGGCAAATCACTTAGTCCTGTTTGCTCAGTTCTTCATGTACAAAATGAGAAGGACATGGCAAAACACTCTGGTATCTTTGCCATGAAAATCCTAAATGGCACCACAAAGAGTTGAATGTGACTGAAACTATTGAGTGGCAGCAACTCCAATCTACTGGTACATTACTCTGTATTTGCAGTTGAAACCATCATGTCTTGTTCTGACAGATTGCACTATTGTCCTGCTCACCTGCTGGAGTCAGATGGAGTTAGTCAAGTAAATAAAGCTTCTACATGAGTTGGAATAGACCATTAAGCCTCCAACAACACTACTTGGAGTGATATTGATAGAGGCTTCAGATAATAGAGAGCTATATAATAGCTATTAATTACCTAATTCTAGAATCCCTATCCTCCAACATCACAGCCCTTACCCTCCTCTACACCTGTATTTTTTTTTTACCACTTCTCTTCCTTACACTAGTCAGTCTATAACTAACTCTATTTACCCTCCATCCACACCTTCACAATTGACTAGTGAAAGTGGATATGTATGAGTGACCTACAAAGCACCTTTTTTTGCATCTGTTTCAACACAGCAGGATTGGTGGGCATGTAGCTTCCTTAAGGAATAAGGTACAAACCATTCATAGCACCAGAGTGTTTAAAAATCTGAAACTGGAATCACAATACATAAAGTGGAATTTGTTCTCCTGGCTCGGCTCACTTGAACTGTGGAACTAGCTTACGTAACTGTCACAAGGGATAGTAATCATTTTCAATTTCATTACGCTCACAAATTTTCTGAGATACCCGGGCACAGATAAATCAAAGCCCTTTAATTTCTAATAGTTAAAATTGGCACTTCTAGGTTGATAGGGGAAGATTTTAGAATTTCTTGGGTTTTTAAAGCACTCAACATGAAACTAGGAGGTTTAGGTCATGAACTATCAAGTGGTTGTTTTCATTGCTTCAGGTTAATGTGTTTCTCTACTTGGTATCTTTGGAAACCATTCCAAAATTGACTTCCTCTTTGTCTTTTCCCTGCTTCTGTTCCTAATCTCATTTATTCCACCACAGTCATCTCTGTAAACTGTGTTTAAAGAAGGACAAGCTAGATACTTGGGTGGCTGTAACAGACATGGCCTAAATCAAAACCTAGAAAGACCAGGATAAGTCCTTCATATGGAGGGATGGGTCAACTCAATGATTTGATTTCCACAGGCTTTCAGTTCTCATGCCAATGGCAGGGAGAGTAGGTACCTCAATGGCTGTCTTTTCCCTGAAACCTGAATAAGATCCTCAAAGTCTCTGTTGAAAAGAAAGAAAAAGGATATAGGGAAACTCACTGAGTCTGTACATCCACAAAGTTACTTTTTGTTTGTTTGTTTCTTTGCTGGTGTCTCTTGTGGGGATATGTGGAGACTTCTCAGCTTGCCAAAGAGATCAGATGTACTTTTAAAACATCCTATATGATAAAACAATGGGTGAATGTCTACTTATTGTCAGCCTTATGACTTCTCTTCCTTTTTCCACCATCTTAAAAGATTACTAATATTTGTCTGCAATTACATCTGCATTTCTTCTGCTATTCTATTATATAATTGGGAAGGGAATAAGCTTTTATATAGTGCTTCCTATGTTTTAGGCATTGTACTAAGCACTTTACAGTTAATATTTCATTTGATTCTCACAACAACCTATAAACTAAGTATTTTTATTATCTGCATTTTGCAGTTGAAGAAATTGAGGTAAACAAAAGCTAAATTTCTTGCCTCAGATCACACAGTTAGTGAGTGTTTGAGGCAAGATTTGAATTCAAGTCTTTCTGACTCTAGGACTGGCACTCTACACGTATTGTGTAGCTGCCATTATTTACGTGGACCTGAATTTATCTAAAGCAACTAAGTGTTCCTTTGTTGTCTCCTCACATACCCATGCCTTCACTTTATCTCTCAATATTTGTTTTTCCTTTTTCAATTTGATGATCATCATCCAAAATAAAGATACTTAAAGCAAAAAAAAAAAGCAAACCAAACAAAAAAAATGTAACTTTGCTGTCTTTTTGTCATTTTTGTTATCTCTTAAAAACTGTGTGATATATTACCAGTAAGGATTCATTGAGTTGACTAGAGGGAAATGAGAAGAAAGGACTATGAAGTAAATCAAAAAGCTCCTCCTAAATAAAACATACACTGGAATATTTTCTTCCTTCTTTTACTTTCTTCTGGGGTCATTGATGTGTGTAGCTTATGCATCAGACCAGACAGTAGTGAAAGGGGAATGAGGAGCTTAATGTTAGGGTTGGGGATTCAGGTGGCAACGATCTCTGAGGTTTCTTCCCATTCTCAAGTTTTACATTTTAGAAAATATTTTTTTTCTGCAGAAGATAAATGAAATACAGTAGTACAAATATTAATAGGGTCTTTTATCAGATTTACAGAAGGGGCCACCGCTGTGTTGATAAATATTTCCTGGAGACTAAAAAGCAACAGGATATCTAGTCACTTTGAACATAGGTCACTTCACTGACAAGCTTAACTTTAAATTCCAATTAATCACCTTCACAGTGCTCAAGACTTTCTCCTCAAAATCACATATCCCAGGTACCTCCTCAGAAATTATTATGTTAGCCAGTATTTTATTCTCAATCTACTATGCTAAATTTCCCAAGATTCCCTTAAGGATGAATGAGAGTTCAAAATGGCACTGCCTTGACTTATTTACCACAATTGCTGACTACTTTTCCTATATAGATTAACCTCTAAAAGTATCTGATGATGATGATAATGATGATGGTGGTCACTAGATAAAATTATCTATCCTTTAATGCCCACAGCTTCTTTTCTTGGCCATTACCAAGTCTAAGGTTACATTTTCTAAAGGATTCCATTTTTTCCCACCAGGATATCTGTATCTCAAGGAATATCAGAAATA
>NW_020954569.1:7727872-7735006 GCF_900497805.2 Vombatus ursinus | reverse complement strand
ATGTATGTATGTATGTATGTATGTATGTATGTATTCCTTACTAAGGGGTTAGAAAACTCTCAGTTCCATAGACATTTATCAGGGAAGAACAAGCATAAATGATTTAAGTACTGAGTGCCCAACTCTATAGGGTACAACAATTTATACCAAAAAAAAAAAAGAAAGAAAAAGGAGTAGTAATAGAGACTTGATCTTGAAATAAGACCTGGCTGTGTGACTCTGGGAAAGTCATTTAGTCTCTTTGTCCTAAAGGAAAATCTTCAAGACTATTAAGTTGCAGAGAATGTGCCAATAGGAATTGGTAAGAGAATGTTCTTTTTCTTAGAGTTTCATATATCTATGAAATTATAGGTCCGGTCTCTTTCTGTCTGTCTGTCTGTCTGTCTATCTATCTATCTAAAACATTTGTTTGCAGCAGAATCCAGTAGCACATACACATTTGCTCAGAGAGATGCAGCCATTTTGATCATAGATGCATAAGTGCACATTCACAAAATACAATTCTTTCAAAATGGGAAACAATAATTCAACAATGAAAGAACAGAAGAAAAAAAATAAATTCGCTACTTTAGTGACCATTTAAGAAATGTTCTTCTGTTCCAAGAACCCATGGCTATTTAATTTTTGCCATATTTTTACTATAGTGATGTAGGTAAAATAAAAATATCCTCACCTCTAATCTGCTTCACTGTGTTGCTTCACTCTCTTGAACGAAGCAGTGATATGAGGTGGTTTGCTGGGCAGGCAGTCAAGACCTTGAAATCGCAGAGGGTGACAGAAAACTTCAGAGGCAAAAGTGGTGGAGGAAAGGGCACAGGAGTTGTCAGAAATAGGGACATAGAGACAGAAGGCATAAATAAGGAATAGAAAAAGGAAAATAAAAGACAGACATCAGTAATGCTAGGGATGTCAAGAGATGAATGGGTTGAAGTTTCTATCACTGCTCTGTGAACTCTTCCATGTGAGCAGAGCTTTAAGGCACCAAGAAAAGAGGAAACAAGAGAAAAAAAATAGCAGCAAAAGCAACTTACATCTCTCCCTCAACAATAGACTAAATCTCTAGGAGTTCTGGTGTCAAAACAGCCTGACTCTACCTCTACTGCTGGTTCTTTCTGTGGTTTGGAACCATTGAGATGGGGGAGATTCTCCATTCAAAATATTTCTTCGGCAGCACAGCCAAGAATCCTTGATGCCCTAGTTCTATCAGGGCCAAGTGAAAGACAGGTGGTGGAACTGCCACTGAGTTATTGGCTGTCTGCTCTATCTCTATTGCAAAGAATGAAAAGAGAAGATGAAAGAAGACAGAGAGTATTCCCTAATCATTTTGGAAACACTAATTACTGTAATTCTACATTTCATATTATAATCTTTGACATCTCACACTCCACCTAGGCTTTAAAAAATACATTATTCTTGGAAGCAACACCTCTAGAAACCAATCCTTCTTATTAATGAAGCACAACAGCAGGAAATGTTGATTCACAGGGAATATAAGTTATACAGGAAAGCATGTTGCCAAGGAATAGCAGCTTATCATGATGAGACTACTTAGATTGTGTCTATAGGAATACATTATCTAGAAATATAGACAATTATAGTGGGATCAACATGATCACTGAGGTATATGTAAATCCAGAGAGAGAAAATATAAGCCACTTAGAACTACAGAATTTTAGAGCCAGATGGAAGCTAAGAGATAATTTAATCAAGTGTCTTCATTTCACAGATGAGGAAATAGTATTATTAACCAACATTTATGCAATACTATAAAGCTTGGGGAGTATTTTTACATATATTTTCTCACTTGAATCTTATAATAACACTATTATATATGTATATATATATATGCATATGCATGTGTATATGTATGTATGCATGCATGCATGTGTGTCTATGTTGCATTTCCTATTTTGCAAAAGAGGAAATGGAGGTTCAGACAAGATCAATGAGAGTATCTTCATCACAAAGCTAGTATGAGGTGGGATTTGAAAGCAAGACCTCCTGACTCACAATCCTGTACTCTGTCCCCTGTGCTAGGATGCCTCAAGAAAAATGAAAGCTGGAGGAGTAAATTGATTTATCCATGGTCACATAATGAGGTAGGGACAGAGGAGGAGTAAGAATTCAAAACTCTGCACTCAGGAAACTATTCAGTTACTGTAACTATAGCTCACCTCTATGGAGTAATTTACTCACATTTGTATTGAGAGATAGAGCTGGAATAATTACCTCAATCTTATTGTAGATAAAATTGAGTCTCAGGTAAATTAAGTGATATTCCAATGGTTGCATGGCTAGTAAATGGCAGAGGTTACTTGAACTTAAAGTATTTTTGAACTCTTAAGGACAGTCTGTCTATTAATTTTAAATTGTTTATCCATATTTTTTCTCCTTACCTGTGATATTGAGTATGTTTTTGGAGACCTGATTAAAAATTGAATCATCACCTTATACTTCTAAAGAATTTTTTTATCTTTCATATGGTTAATAAATGCTTGTTGACTGAGAGATATTACACAATATAAATAGAGATGGTAGAGAAATAAATACATGCAGTAATAATAAAGCATATTTGATATCTGCATAAACTCATATCACATTTGTTGTTGGTCACTAAGTGCACTTTGGGAGAAAGAGGGTACAGAGTGGAAAGGAGGAGTTATTTTTTTTTCTATTTCCTAGCAAAGGTAATTCTTTTTGTTTTATTGTTTTTTAGTGACTTGGATTAATTTCAAATTTGTCTTTACAAATCCATACTTTTTTTCTTAAATGAGAATTTCAAATAAGCATATTATTTGATACTCTCTCATGTCAATATTTTCTCATGTTGACGTGAGAGAGCACACACACACACACACTCATAAAACCTGTTTTCTACTTTTGAATGACTATATTCCTTGCAATAAGTACAATGCCCAGCACATAGCAAATACTTAATAAATTCTTGTTAGATTGGATTTTCTTACATCATTTTTGTCAAAAGGCATCATTTGAAGACTTCTAGATTATTATTAAGTCCAAGCTCATTTTCTTTTATCATAATCACTGAGGCCTAGCATAAATTCAAAGATACTTCAAGCTAGTGATCCAGTCTTATATATCTTTGTTTCTTCCCTATTGCTTAACAGATAACACAGCTAGATGGCACAGTGGATAGTATGCTGAGCCTAGAGTTAGGAAGACTCCTTTTTCTGAGTTCAAATGCAGCCTCAGATACTAGCTGTGTGATCTGGGCAACTCAATTAACACTATTTGTCTCAGTTTCCTCATCTCCTGATTTGTGAAATGAGCTGGAGAAGGAAAAGGCAAACCACTCCAGTACTTTTGTGAAAAAAAAATGGGGTCATGAAGAGTCAGACATGACTGAAAAATGACTAAAAATAACAAATTGCCTAATAGAGTATTTACTAACTATTCATTGTATGAATCATCTCAACTCACTAACACTGGTTAATTCACTTTCAATGAATACTTACCTTGAACATTTTAATTGTATAATCTGTCTTGAACATATTTTAAATATACAAACTAACTTTTACAGATTGAATTATGTTTTAATTTAAAAACAACATTAAAAACCAATATACAGTTTAAGAAAACCTGGCTTTTTTATTATAAATCAATTATGAATTCTAAGCTTATTCTTATCTCTTGAAAATCATTTGATTACTTTGGTTACTTTTTTGATTACTTGGTTACTTTTCTTCCCAGGAAGGACTCATTTCTATAGACTTTAAAGTAGTTTTAGCAGAAGAAATAAAAGGAGAAGGCACAAGTGTAAGATGCTTATTCATATGCAAGATTGACTTTGATTTAATGCTTCTTTGTTTCCCTTCTACTTGTGCAGTCTTCTTTCTACACTAAATGCACAGGTCAAAGCCATATAAACTACTGAGCATATCAGGAAGAGTATTAGAGACAAAATGAATCTAACAAATTTTTAAAAGGTAATCTTACCCTTGAATTAAACCATGGTGATATGGAAATGAAATCTTCATGCAGTTGTGCCTGGCACATTTAAAAAATAAATACATAAAATAAAGGATGAATTCATTTACTGTGTTCAGGTCTACTTTTAAGATCATGGTATTATGGATTAGGGCTGGAAAAGAACACAGAATTCATGTAGCCCATAGGCTCCCAAATTGGGTAATACTGCCCCATGGATGGGCCACTGGAATGATCTGTAGGGGGGCAGTTGTAACCTCAGGTGCAATTGGGGAGCATTGAATAAAAGCAAAAGGGCAGTCAAAGCATAAGGAAAGGAGGGAAAATAAAATTTTGTAAAAATGTTCATACATGTTTCCTCTATTGTATAGAAGAGTTAAAGTCATAGGGATTACATTATTTTACAAATAAATACACAAAATGAAAGTTATTACCCATTATAGGTCAAGTCTGCTGAAAGGTCTTAACAAGCAAGCATTGGCAAGTGAGCTTGGTGTGCATTGTCAGGAAGTCCAGCATGCATCGGCAGGAATATATACATGTAATGACTTATTTACAGTATGGTACTATATGGTTATATGCCATATTGTGTCATCAAAATTTCAATGATGGAAAAAACCCACAAATTTACAATGAATTATTAAATTTAAGGTGTGTCATTTCAAATATATATACATATACATACATTTACAAATATATTATACATATTTATTACATATTTACATATATAATATTTCAAATATATACATATACATATATTTACATATATGTATGTATTTGATGTGTATATATGTTACCTATATGTATATATTTGAAATGACACATGTCATATGTGTATATATTTGAAATGATGCAAATTTTTGAAACATGTTAAAGGATTAAAGAAAGTAGATTTCTATGGGGGGTTCTAAGTAATTTCTTTAAAGGGTGTGGTAGGCCAAATAAGTTTGGGAACCTCTGATCTAGTCCAACACCTTTATTTTATAGATACTGAAAATGGGTCTTAGAGAGATTAAAGGACTTGTCAAAAGTTACCCTAGTAGGAAGTGGCAAAATCTGGATTGGAACTTATGTCCCCTGGCTCCAAATTCAGGACTCTTTCAACTGTACCATGCTGCCAGGAAGACAAGGGTCACAAGGCATTTTATGGGGTCTAAAGGAATCAGAGAGGATAGTTTTAAGTAGTGATTACAGCATGAAATTGGGGGCTCTGGGGAGGCAGCAGACAACACACATGTCTGGAGGGTCTGCATGAGTAGAGGGAACAGAATCAAAAAGTCAGTCCCCCCAAAAAAGAGAGGTGTTATAAAAACAGACTTCAGAGTTACTTCATAACTTTGCTTAGGTCAGCAATGAGAATGACATTCTTCCATTAATAGGCCTTGGTGCTGCTGTCAGAGATAGAATGGTAGGGAGGATATTAAAACAAATGAACAAAAATAACAACAAATCATTTCCAGTACCTAGTTTTTTAGGTTTCTAATCTTGCAATAGATTTAGAAAATTGAGTTGTATTTAAATATTTTATAACCATTATAGCATTTGACTTTGTGTTTTTTAAATATTCTATATGTGTGTATGTATATCTGTATGTATATATTATATGTGATATATTTTTCATCTACTTTTCTCTACAATATTTTTTCCCTTTCTTTTCCCAAAATATCTCCCCCATTTCTTTGTCCTATTTCATGATAACATTTAATGCTGTGATAAATAAGAGATCAAATTAATGATCTTCTAATAAAGTGTACTTCATCCCACCACCATTATAGACTAAAAGCTATTCACTTCTCCCCATTTGGTGTGATTTTTATTCCTGTTCTCCTATAAATATTCCCATAGAGGACCCACCCAATCCATGAGAGTAGGATAGGGAAAATCTTCTTCTAGATCTTTTAATATCTTTTGGAAATATGGCAACATTTCAGCTGACCATAAATGAACTCTAGCTTCTGACACTTGACTGATACATATAATTTCCTGAACCAATAGTTCTTTAAATATGTTTTTTAAAAAAAATTAATCAAAGGATGATGAATGATTCTAGGTCTGGTATAACCAAGCTGATGAACATGACCCAAAGTGTACAGTCACCTAAAGACAATAGGCATAGAAGTGTCCTTTGATGTCACTAGGTCTTTATGAGTCATATTAGCTTTGGAAATAAAAAGCCCATTGCTCTGCATACTAGTATGAAAATAAATCCCTTCCTCCATTAAGATAAAGCTTTTAGAAACAAATGTTACCAAGGAAGCACAACCTAGAATTATCATTTGCTTTTATCTGCACAAGGTCATTGCTAAGGAAATATTTCCTTGATCACTTTAAATGAAAAAAAAGGTTGAAGCTTCTTTGTGGCTCTTTGAATATTTTATCTACAAAATGCTAATAAACTGTTTCAACCCACTAAAATGGTTTATTTCAACAATATATCTTAATAATAGAACTACTGTAAGTCACCATTGATATTTGTCTCTGAGGGGCTACTGTATTTTGCCATCGTTGGCATTATTTTAGAGTACCTGAGAGTGCTTATTTAAATTCTGAAAACAATTTGAATCATTCTTTCCCATCTGAAGCTTTTCATTGCACAGAACTGACCCTTACTTGACTAATGGACAGGTTAACCAAAGTTGTGAAATAAAGCTTTCAATTCCTTTTTGCAGGCTGGACAAGATCTCTCTCCACTCATTGTTTGGATAAGATTTCTGTCACTTCTCACTATCTCTCATTCCATGATCTAGATCCTGCGGAGTTTCTTGTTTGCCCAGCTAGATAAATCAGGTGGAAATTCTAGCTACTACAAATATGCATGCAGGCAAGTAAGAATTTACAAGCATGAACCACTTGCAATAGATAACATGAACTTGCTGGCCATATTCTCTAGGGCTTGTTGATCCTTCTGTCATGAGACCTCCCAAATTGAGGCCAGGAGGCAATATTACTGCCACTTCCAGGCCCTCCTTCTGCCATCCTAGCTTCTCCTTTTTAGATTCATCAGATCTATCTGAAAACCTTTCTGTATCCTTGTTGAGGTCATCTATTGGCCCTTCTATCTCAACGGGTTTTGGACCTAGTTGACATTTTTCATTTCTACTTCAACCCCTGGCCTTATACCTTGAAAACTGCATTATTCATACTGCTATGCAGTCAAGCACCTTTATATCTAAATTCAAATTCCTT
>NW_020954569.1:7711884-7727847 GCF_900497805.2 Vombatus ursinus | reverse complement strand
TATCTATCTATCTATCTATCTATCTATCTATCTCCTAGGACTAATCATTACTAAAAATTATACCACTTCCAACATCTTGATCTCTATAACTTATCCCTTTCCAGATCAAAATCTCCTGTCCTTCCATATATTCCTCTTCCTAACATTAATCTTGGAGGGTGGAGCCAAGATGGCAAAGAAAAAGCAAGAAGTCTCCTGAGTTCTCCTCAGTTTTCCTCAGAAACAACATCAAATCAAGCCTCTAAGTACATTCAGAAGAGAAAGATGGGATGATACAATTTTCTGGCTTAAGATAACTTAGAACAACTTTAGGAAAGATCAGTCTTACTTGGGTAAAGAGCAGCAAAGCTCAGTGCAGGTGACATCTGAGCAAGCCAGCAGGAGGTTCTTAGCCACAGCACAGATAAGCAATTGGGGCCCCTCCATCCTGGCACAGCAAGCCAGCTGTGAGGGCTCTAGCCCCAGAGCAGAAAGCAAATTGCCAGGCATGGAACCCTAGCACAACAGGTGCAACTAGGCTGAGCCACCCCAGTGCAGTTGGAAAGCCACCAGCCTCTGAGACCATGCACTACAAAAATTCAGTGACCAGGAGCATGGCCCCAGCACAAGAAATTTGGGACAGTGCACTCTCTGCACAGGATCAGAAGTCAACTTTAAAAGTCATGAAATAGATTAAAAATGAACAAACAAACGAACAAACAAAAAAGGAAAACAGAATAGAGTCCTGATCATAGAAAGGTACTCTGGTGGCAGGGAAGATCAAAATACAAATTCAAAAGAGGACCACAAGGTCAAAATGCCAACATGAAAAGCCTCAAAGGGGATTATGAATTAGTCTCAAACCCAAAAAACATTCTTAGAAGAACTCAAAAGTTTTTTTTTTATTTTATATCAAATAAGAGAACTAGAAGAAAATTTGGGAAAAGAAATGAGAGTGATGCAAGAAAAAGTCAACACCTTGGAAAAGGAAGGACAAAAAAATGACTGAAGAAAACAATTCCTTAAAATATAAAATTGGCCAAATGGGGGAAAAAATCTACTGAAGAAAACCATTCCTTAAAAAGTGGAATTGGCCAAATGGAAAAGGAGAAACTGGATAAAACAAATTCTTAAAAATTAGAATTAGGCAAGTGGAAGCTAATGAATCTATGAGATATCAAGAATCAGTCAAACAAAACCAAAAGAATGAAAAAAAGATACATGAAAAATATCTCATTGGGAAAAAAAAACTGACCTATAAAATAGATCCAAGAGAGATAATTTTAAAATTATTGAATTACCTGAAGGCCATGATCCAAAAAAAGAGTCTGGACAGCATCTTTTAAGAAATTATCAAGGAAGACTGCCCTTAGATCTCAGAACCAGAGGGTAAAAGAGGGTAAAAGAATCATTGAAGGAATCTGTTGATCACCTCCTGAAAGAGATCACAAAATGAGAACTCTAAGGAATATTGTAGCCAAATTCCAAAATTATCAGATCAAGGAGAAAATACTGCAAGCAGTCAGAAGGAAACAATGTAATATCAAGGAGCCACAGTCAGGATTACACAGGACTTATCAGCTTCCACATTAAAGAATTTGAGGTCTTAGAATATGATATTCTGAAAGGCAAAGGAGCTTGGACTACAACCCAAAATCTCCTACCAAGCAAAATTGAGCAAAATCATTTTCATATTCATTTTTTAAATTTATTTTTAGTTTTCAACATTCACTTCCACAAGATTTTGAGTTCCAAATTTCCTTCCCATCTCTCCCCACCCAACATCCCATGACAGCATGCATTCTGATTGCACCTTCCCCCAGTCTTCTCTCCCTTCTTTCACTCCCACCTTCTATTATCCCCTTCCCCTTCTATTTCCCTGTAGGGTAAGATAGATTTCTATCCCCCATTGCCTATATATCTTATTTCACAGTTGCATATAAAAACAATTTTCAACATTCGTTTTTAAAATTTTGAGTTCTGGGGCAGCCAGGTGGCACAGTGGATGGAGCATCGGCCCTGGAATCAGGAGGACCTGAGTTCAAATCCGGCCTCAGGCACATAACACTTCCTAGCTGTGTGACCCTGGGCAAGTCACTTAACCTCATTGCCTAGCAAAAATAAATAAATAAATACAATTTTTAGTTCCAAATTCTCTCCTTTCCTCCCTCCTGACCCACCCTCATTGAGAAAGGAAGCAATTGAATATAGGTTATACATGTGTAGTCATGCAAAACTCTTCCATAATAGTCATGTTGTAAAAAAAAACTACATTCCCCTCCATCCTATCCCACTCCCCCATTTATTTTATTCTCTTCTTTGACCCTGTCCCTCCTCAAAAGTGTTTGCTTCCAATTATCTCCTTCCCCAATCTGTCTTATCTTCTATCATCCCCTCTCTCTTATCCCCTTCCTCTCCTACTTTATTGTAGGGTAAGGCAGATTTCCATACCCAGTTAAGTGTGTATGTTATTCCCTCCTTAAGCCAAATCCTATGAGAATAAGATTCACCCATTCCCTCTCACCTCCCTCTTCTTCCCTTATACTGTAAAAGCTTTTTCATGTCTCTTTTATATGAGATAATTTGCCCCATTCTACTACCTCTCCCTTTCTCCCTCTCCTAGTACATTCATCTCTTACCCTTTAATTTTGTTTTTTAGATATCATCTCTTCACATTCAACTCGCCCTGTGCCCTCTGTCTATATATATATATATATATATATATTTCCTCCCATTATCCCAAAAATAAGGAAGGTCTCATGAGCTAAAAATATGTTCTTTCCATGTAAGAAAGCAAACAGTTCAACTTTAATAAGTCCCTTGTGATTTTTCTTTCCTGTTTACCTTTTCATGCTTCTCTTGAATCTTGTATTTGAAAGTCAATTTTTCTATTCAGTTCTGGTCTTTTCATCAAGTGTGCTTTAAATTCTATGTCATTGAATGTCAATTTTACTCCTTCATTGGTTAAACTCAGTTTTGCTTGGCAGATGATTCTTGGTTATAATCCTAGCCCCTTTGACCTCTAGAATATCACGTTCCAAGCCCCCCAATCCCTTAATGTAGAAGCTGCTAGATCTTATGTTATCCTAATTGTGTTTTCACAATACTTGAATTATTTCTTTCTGGTTTCTTGCAATATTTTATCCTTGGTAAGGGGTATCAATTCTAATCTCACACAAAGCAAAAGAGACAGGAAAGAAAACTATATTTTACTAAAAAGGTATCATATACAATGAAGTAATATTGATATTAAACATATATGCACTAAGTGGTGTAGTATCCAAAATTTTAGAGAGAATTTAAGTGAGTTACATGAAGAAATAGACAACAAAACTATTCTAGTCAGAGACCTCAACCTCCCCCTCTGAGAACTAGATAAAACTTTTTTTATATGTACAATCATATTAAACATATTTCTGCATTAGTCATATTGTGAATGAAGAATCAGAACAAAAGGGAAAAAAACATGAGAAAGAAGAAAAAAAGACAGAGAAAATAGTATGTTCAATCTATATTCAGATTCAATTGTTCTTTCTCTGGATGTGGATAATATTTTCCTTCATGAGTCTTTTGGAATTGTCTTAGGTCATTGTATTGCTGAAAAAATCTAAGTCAATCAAAGTTGGTCATTGCACAATGTTGCTGTTATGGTTTACCCCATTTTCCTGGTTCTGCTCACTTCACTCAGCATCAGTTTATGTAAGTCTTTCCAGGTCCCCCCCGCACTGAAACCTGCCTGTTTATAATTTCTTAAAGTACAATAGCATTCCGTTCCATTCACATGATACATCTTGTTCAGCCATTCCCCAATTGATGGGCATCCCCTTAATTTCCAATTCTTGGCCACCACTAAAAGATATGCTAGAAATATTTTTCTACATGTGGGCCCTTTTTGCTGTTTTATAATCTCTTCACATATAAACTAAGTAATGATATTGCTGGATCAAAGGGTATGCACAGTCTTATAGCCCTTTGGGCATAAGAACCAGATAAATCTAACCACAAAACAAACAAGAAAGGATTTAACGAGGTGAATACAATTTTAGAAGCATTAGATATGATACACCTCTGGAGAAAATTGAATGGGCATAAAAAGGAACATACATTTTTGTCAATGGTACATGGCATATATATATAAATTGATCATGTTTTAGGTCACAAAAACCTCACAGTCCAAAGCAGAAAGACAGAAATATTAAATTCATTCTTTCTAGATCCTAATGTAATAAAAATGATATGTAATAAAGAGCTATAAAAAGACAGAGTAAAAAATTAATTGGAAACTAAATAATTGAGGCCTAAAGAATGAGTGGGTCAAGGAACAAATCATAGAAACAATCGGTAATTTCATCAAAGAGAGCGATAGTAGTGAGACAACGCACTAAAACTGTTGTGATTCAGCAAAAACAATTCTTAGGGGAAATTTTATATCTCTAAATGCTTACATAAAGAAAATAGAGAAAGAGAAGATAGATGAACTAAAAATATAGAAAAAAATTAAAAACCCACAATTATATACCAAATTAAACATTCTGAAAATCAAAGGAGAGATTAGTAAAATTGAAAGAAAATTAGAGTACTAAAAATAAAACCAAGAGCTGGTAGTATAAAAAAAAACAAAATCTATAAACCTCTGATTGATTTGATTATAAAAAAGAAGAAAACCAAATTATAGTATCAAAAATAAAAAGAGTGAATTCACCACCAATGAAGAGGAAATTAAAACAATAATTAGGAGCTATTTTTCCCAAACGTGTTCCAATAAATTTGGCAATCTAAATAAGGCATGAATTATATATATATATATATATATATATATGTGTGTGTGTATATGTGTGTATGTATATATGCATATATGTGTGTATATGTATATATATTCCAGATTAACAGAAGAGGAAATAAAATACTTAACCAATTTTAGAAAAAGAAATTGAACAAGCCGTCAATGACCTTCCTAAGAAAAAATCACCAGGGTCAGATGTATTTACAAGTAATTTCAATCAAACATTTAAAAAGCAATTAATTCCAACACTATACAAACTATTTAGAAAAATAGGTTAAAAAAGAATTCTACCAAATTCTTTTCATAATACAAGTGTGATGCTGATATCTAAACCAGGAAGAGCCAAAACATAGAAAGAAAATTATAGAGAAATTTCCCCAATGAATATTAATGCAAAAATATTAAATAAAATATTAGGAAAGAGATTACAGCAATTTAACATGAGGATAATTTACCATGACAGTTCAGATTTATACCAAGAATTCAGGGTTAGTTAAATATTAGGAATACTACCAATGACCCTGTCAGCATCAAAACAAACAGAAATCATGTGATTATCTCAATAGATGCAGAAAAAGCTTTTAACAAAATACAATATCCACAATATCCATTTTTGTATTAAAAACACTAGACAGCATAGGAATAAATGAAGTTTTCCCTAAGGTGATAAGTAGCATCTATCTAAAACCAACAGTTAGCATTATATATAATGGGCATAAACTAGAAGCATTCCCAATAAGATCAGAGTGAAACAAGGTTGCCCATTATCTCCACTGCTTTTCAATATTATAGTGCAAATGTTAACTTTAGCAATAAGAGAAGAAAAAAATTGAAGGAATTAGAGGAAGCAATGAGAAAAAAACAAAAAAACAAAAAACAAAACTATCCCTTTTTGCAGATGATATGATGGTATACTTAGAGAATCCTAGAGAATCAACTGAAGAAACTACTTGAAATAATTAACAGTTTTTGCAAAGTTGTAGGATATAAAACAAATCCTCATAAATCATCATTTCTATGTATTACCAACAAAGCCAAGTAGTAAGAGATAGAAAAAGAAATTCCATTTAAAATAACTGTAGACACATAAAATATTTGGGAGTCTACCTGTCAAGACAACACCAGGAACTATATGAACACAATTACAAAACACTTCTCACATAAATAAAGTCATATCTAAACAATTGGAAAAATATCAATTGCTTATGAGTAGGCCAGGATAATGTAATAAAAATGACAATTCCATCTAAATTAGTTTGCTTATTAGTGCTATTCCAAAGGTGATAGCATAAAAAAATTAGAGGAGCAAGAACTAGTTTATCTGTAAAATCTATGGAGAAGGGAAGATTTCATGACCAAACAATAGACAGGAAATAATTTGAAATCAAAATGGAAAATTTTGATTAAATTAAATTTTAAAAAAGTATTTTTTTTGCACAAACAAAACCAATGCAGCAGAAAGCTGAAAAACAATTTTTATAGCAAGTGTTTTTGATAAAGGTCTCATTTCTCAAATATATTGAGAATTGAGTCAAATTTATAAGAATACAAGTCATTCCAGAAATAATAAGTGGTCAAAGGATATGAACAGACAGTTTCAGATGAAAAAATTAAAGCTATCTATAGTCATATGAAAAGTTGCTCTAAATCACCATTGATTAGAGAAATGCAAATTAAAACAACTCTGAGGTACCACTTCACACCTATCAAATAATGTATTATTGGTGGAGTTGTGAAATGATCTAACCATTTCTGGAGACCAGTTTGGAACCAGGCCCAAAGTGCTACAAAACTGTGCATACACTTTGATCCAGCAAAATACTACCACTCAGTCTATATTCCAAAGAGATCATAAAAAATAAAAAATAGGGGCAGCTAGGTGGGGCAGTGGAGATTTCTGGCCTTAGAGTCAGGAGGACCTGAGTTCAAATCTGGCCTCAGACACTTGACACTGACTAGCTGTGTGACCCTGTACAAGTCACTTAACCCCGACTGCCTCACCAAAAAAAAAAAATTGAAAATGACCACATGCACAAAAATATTTATAGCAGCTCTTTTTATTTGTGCTGGCAAAGAATTGGAAATTGAGGGAATGCCCAACAATTGGGGAATGGCTGAACAAGTTGTGGTATGTGAATGTAATGGAATACTATTTTACTATTAAAAATGAAGAGCAGGCAGATTTCAGAAAAACCTGGAAAGACTTACATGAATTGATGAAGAATGAAATGAACACAACCAGAACATTGTACACAGTAACAGCAACATTGTGTGATGATCAACTATGATAGATTTAGCTATTCTCAGCAATACAATGATCTTAGATAATTCCAAAAGACTCATGATGGAAAATACTATCCACATCCAGAGAAAGACCTATGGAGTCTCAGTGCAGATTGAAGCATATTATTTTCACTTTTTTTTTTCTTTCTCATGGTTTTTCCCTTTTGTTCTGATTCTTGTTGCACAACATGATTAATGTGGAAATATGTTTAACATGATTGTACATATATAACCTATATCAGACTGCTTACTGTCTTGGGGAGGTGGCAGGGCAGTGAAGGAGGGAGAAAAATTTGGAACCCAAAAATCTTAATTTTTTAAAATTTCTATTTAGTATTTTATTTTTCTCCAGTTACATGTAAAATAAATTTTTAACATTTTTTTTAATTTTGGGTTCCAAATTCTTCTCTTCCTCCCTGCCCAACCCCATTGAGAGGGCAAGCAATTCAATATACATTATACATGTGTAGTCACACAAAACATTTCCATTACAGTCATGTTGTGAAAGAAAACATAGACCCACATAAAAAAATGTCAAGAAAAATAAAGTTTAAAAAATGGTGTGTATTCAGACACTATCAGTTCTTTCTTTGGGGATGGATAGCATTTTTCAACATAAGTCCAAGTTATCTTGGATCATTTTATTGCTGAGAATAACTAAGTCATTCACTACTGATCAACTTACAATACTGCTGTTATTTCGTACACAGTGCATTTCACTTTGCATCAGCTCATTCAAGTCTCTCTAGGCTTTTCTAAGAATATCTGACTCATCATTTCCCATAGCGTAATAGTATTCCATCACAATTACATACCACAACTTGTTCAGCTATTTCCTAATTGATGGACATCACCTCAATTTCCAAATATTTGCCACAAGAAAAGAGCTGCTATAAATATTTTTGTACATATAGATCCTTTTCCTTTCCTTTTTAAAATCTCTTTTGGGATACAGAACTAGTAGTGGTATTGCTAGGTAAAAGGGCATGCACACATTCATAGTCCTTTGGGCATAGTTCCAAATTGCTCTATAAAATGTTTGAATCAGTTCACAGCTCCACCAACAGTACATTAATGTCACATGTTTCCTATATCTCATCCAGTGTTGGTCATTTTCTTTTTTCTGTCCTATTAGCCAATCTAATAGATGAGTGGTAGTACTTCAGAATTGTTTTAACTTGCATTTCTGCAATCAATAGTGAGTTAGAGCATTTCTTTCATATGACTAAAGATACTTTTGCTTATTTCATCTGAAAACTGTTCATATATTTTAATAATTTTTCAATTGGGGAATAACTCTTACTTTTACAAATTTGACTCAGTTTTCTGTATTTGAGATATGAGGCCTTTATCATTTCTCACATATATAGAGAAATGAGTTAAGTTTATAAGACTGCAAGACATTCCCCAAATGATAAATGGTCAAAGGACATGAATAGGCAGTTTTCAAATGTGGAAAGTAAAGCTATCTAGAGTTATATGAAAAAAAAATGCTCTAAATCACTACTGATTAGAGAAATACAAATTAAAACAACTCTGAGGTACTATATCATGCCTATCAGATTGGCTAATATGACAAAATGGGAAAATGATAAATGTTAGAGAAGATGTGGGAAAATTGGAACACTAATGTACTGTTGGTGAAGTTGTGAACTGATTCAACCCTTCTGGAGAGCAATTTGGAACTAATCCCAAAGGGCTATATATCTGTGCAAACCTTTTGTTCCATCAATACCACTACTAGGTCTGTATCCTGAAGAGATAATAAAAATGGGAAAAAGGACCCACATGTACAAAAAATATTTATAGCAGCTCTTTTAGTAGTAGTAATGAATTGGAAATTGAGGGAATGCCCATCAATTGGGGAATGGCTGAATAAGTTACAGCATATAAATGTTATGGAATACTGTTGTTCCACAAGAAATGATGAGCAGGTGGATTTCAGAAAACCTAGAAAAAATTATATGAATTGATGATAAATGAAATGAGCAGAACTATGAGAACATTGTAGATGTTATATCTATATTGTGTGATGACCAACTTTGATACTTAACTCTTTTCAGCAATGCAATGATCAAGTACAATTCCAAAAGACTCATGATGTAAAATGTTATCCACATCCAGAGAAAGAACTATGTAGTCTAAATGCAGATCAAAGCATACTATTCTCTCTCTCTCTCTCTCTCTCTCTCTCTCTCTCTCTCTCTCTCTCTCTCTCTCTCTCTCTCTCTCTTTCTCTCTCTTTCTTATAGTTTTCCCCTTTTGTTCTGATTCTTGTTTCAAAACATGACTAATATGAAAATATGTTTAAATAACAAATAAAAAAGAGAAATGAGTCCTTTATCAGAGAAATCTGCTTCCATTTTTTAACAATTACTGTTGCTAACTGTATTTCCCTCCATCCTATTTCCTCCCTCTAGTTTATTCTTTTCTTGCTCTCCTATCACCTTGTCCATCCTCAAATTTATTTTGCTTGTGGCTACCCCCTCCCCCAATTTGCCCTCCATTCTACCAGCCCCTGCCCTTCCCTTATCCCCTTGCCATCCTACTTTCCCTGTAGGGTAAGATAGATTTTTATACCAATTGGAACTAAAAAATCTTATAATATCAATGTTGAACACTTTCTTTACATTTAATTTGAAAAAAATGACATTAAGCAAAATTAAGCATTTGCATAAAGTCAAAAGAATTATTCTTTAAACATTCTGGTACATTCAGGCTCTCCATTTATATTTCCTAATTTTATGATCTTTGGTTTGTCTTCCCTCCACAATTCACACTCTATTTTTTTTTCTTTTTTTTTAATAACTACATTTGATTCTTTTAATACCCAACAAATGTTCAGACTTTCTTAATCTTCAACTTTAGGTCACTTAGATCACTTAAATGATTTTTTTCCCACTTATAAGTTGTTGAATATGCTAGAGGAAGTCTCATGATATGCTGAATAAGTTCTCACAAATCATCTGGAATTTCACAATTACATGTAAAGTTATTTATTATTTTATCATTATGCTGCCTTTATTTCTAGACACATTGGGGAAAGGAAGAAGCATATTTTAAGCTATGCAACAGCTAATGTGCTAAGCATGTTACAAAAAATTATCTCATTTGGGCTTGAGCTTTCCCCTAAACCCCTCAAAATACCTGTAAAATGACTCTAAAAAAATTCTAGAGGAGCAGAACCCACAAAATGACAGAGTGAAACAAATTTCCAGCCAAAGTCAACCTGAAAGGACAACAGGAAAGGTTTGCCGTATGTTACCCCTTTCCTCATTGGAAAAAACAACTGACCTGGAAAATAGATCCAGGACAGATAATTTAAAATTATTGGACTATCTGAAAGCTATGATCAAAAAAAGAGCCTAGACATCATCTTTCAAGAAATTATCAGGGCAGCTAGATGATGTAGTGGATAGAGCACCAGCCCTGAAGTCAGGAGGACCTGAGTTTAAATCCAGCCTCAGACCAAACACTTGACACTAGATGTGTGACCCTGGGCAAGTCACTTAACCCAAATTGCCAAAAACAAGAAAAAGAAAGAAAGAAAGAAAGAAAAGAAATTATCAAGGAATAGTGCTGTCATATTTTAGATCCAGAGGGCAAAATAGAAATGGAAAGAATCCACCAATAACCTCCTGAAAGAGATCCCCAAAGGAAAACTTCTAGGAATATTGTAGTCAAATTCTAGAGCTCCCAGGTCAAGGAGAAAATATTGCGAGCAGCCAGAAAGAAACAATTCAAGTATTGTGAAAACAAAATCAGGATAACATAAGATTTAGCAGCTTCTATGCTAAGGGACCACAGGGCTTGGAATATGATATTCTGGAGGTCAAAGGAGATAGGATTACAACCAAGAATCACTTACCCAGCAAAACAGTGTAATCCTTCAGGGGAAAAAATGGATATTCAGTGAAATAGAGGACTTTCAAGAATTCTTGATGAAAAGACCAGAGCTGAATAGAAAATCTGACTTTCAAATACAAGACTCAAGAGAAACATGAAGATGTAAACAGGAAAGAGAAATCATAATGGACTTATTCAGGGTGAACTCTTTACATTCCTACATGGAAAGATGATATATTTAACTCGTGAGACAGTTGTCAGTATTAGGGTAGTTGGAGCAGAAAATTATATGTATGTATAGATAAATAGATAGATAGATAGATAGATAGATAGATAGATAGATAGATAGATAGATAGATAGATAGATAGATAGATAGATAGATAGATAGATGGCACAGGGTAAGTTGAAGATGAAGGGGTGATATCTGGAGAATAAAATTAGTGGGTGAGAGATGATTATACTGGGAGAAGGAGTAAGGGAGAGGTAGAATGGGGTAAATTTATCTAATATAAAACAGACAAGAAAAGTTTTTTTACAGTGGAGGGGAAACAGTGGAAGGTGAGAGGGAATGACTGAATCTTATTCTCATCAGATTCAGCTTAAGGAGAGAATAACATATATACTCAATTGGGTATGGAAACCCATCTTACCCTACAGGAAAATAAGGTGGGAAGGGGACAAGAGAGCAGGGGGTTGATAGAGGAGAGGGCAGATTCATGGAGAGGGTAATCAGAAACAAACATTTCTAAGGAGAGACAGGGTCAAAAGAGAAAATAGAATAAATGAGGGGCAGAATAGGATTAAGGGAAATATGCTTAGTTTTTCACAACATGGCTACTATGGAAGTGTTTTGCATGACTACACATGTATAACCTGTACCGAGTTGCTTGCCTTCTCAATAAGGGTGGGTGGGGAGGCAGGAAGGGAGAAAATTTGGAAGCCAAAGTTTTAAAAACAAATGTTAAAAAATTGCTTTCACATGCAACTAGGAAATAAGATATACAAGTAGTGGGGTATAAAAATCTATCCTGCCCTACAGAAAAATTGAAAGGGAAGGGGATAAGAGAAGGGGGAGGGAGAGAAAGAAGGGAGAGCAGATTAGAAGAAGGGCCATTCAGAATGCATTCCATCTTGGGTTGGGAGGAGGGATGAGATGGGGAAAAAATTTAGAGCTCAAAATCTTGTGGAAGTGAATGTTGAAAACTAAAAATAAATAAATAATTTTTAAAAAGAAAATTATTAAGAAAAACTGCCCTGATATTCTAGAACCAGAGGATAAAATCGAAATTGAAAGAATCTACCAATTACCTCCTGAAAGAGATGCTAAAAGGAAAAATCCCAGGAATATTATAGCCAAAATCCAGAGTTCCAAGGTCAAAGAGAAAATATTGCAAGCAGCCAGAAAGAAACAATTCAGGCATTGTGGGAACACAATCAAGATAACATAAGATTTAGTGGCTTCTAAATTAAGGGACAAGAGGGCTTGGAATATGATATTCTGTGGGTCAAAGGAGGTAGGATTAAAACCAACAATCACCTATCCAGCAAAACTGAGCTTAATCAAAGGTGAGAAAATTGATATTCAATGACACAGAGGAATTTAAAACATACTTGATGAAAAGACCAGAGCTGAATAGAAAATCTGACTTTCAAATACAAGACTCAAGAGAAGCATGAAAAAGTAAACAGGAAAGAGAAATCATAAGGGACTTATTAAAGTTAAACTGTTTACACATCTACATGGAAATATGATATTTGTAACTCATGAGACCTTTGTCAGTATTAGAGTAGTTGGAGACTACTGGATACTACTCTATAGACAGAGGGCACAAGGTGAGTTGAGTATGGATGGATGAAATCTAAAAAACAAAATTAAAGGGTGAAAGAGGAATGTACTGGGAGAAGGAGAAAGGGAGAAGTAGGATGGGGTAAATTATGTCACATAAAAGAGGCAAGAATAAAATTTTTACAGTCAAAGGGAAGAGGCGGGATGTGAGAGGGAATGACTGAACCTTATTCTCATCAGATTTGGCTTAAGGAGATAATAATATACTCACTCAATTGGATATGTAAATCTATCTTACCCTACAGGAAAGTAGATGGGAAGGGGATAAGAGAGGGGGAAATGATAGAAGGGAGGGCAGATTGGTGGAGAGGGTCATCAGGAGCAAACACTTTCGAGGAGGAACTGGGTCAAAGGAGAGAATAGAATAACCAGGAGCAGGATAGGATAGAGGGAAATATAGTCAGTCTTTCACAACATGACTATTATGGAAGTGTTTTGCATGACTAAACACGTATAACCTATATTGAATTGATTGTCTTCTCATTGAGAGTGGGTAGGGAGGAAGGGAGAGAATTTGGAACTCAAAGTATTAAAAATGAATGTTAAAAATTGTTTGTACGTGCAACTGTGAAATAAGATATATAGGCAATGGGGTATAGAAATCTTTCTTTTCCTACAAGAAAAAGAAGGTGAAGGGGTAAGAGAAGGGGTGTGGGTGATGGAATGGAAGGCAGTTTAGTGGAAGGGGTAATCAGTATGCATGCCTTCTTGGGATGTTAGGAGGGGAGAGATGGGGAGAAAATTTGGTACTCAAAATGTTGTGGAAATGAATGTTGAGAACAAAAATAAATAAATTAATAAATAAAAAAAGTTTCTTAAAAAATATCTCATTTGATCTTCACATCTACCTTGTTATGAAGGTGCTATTATTATCCTCATTTTACAGTTGAGGAAATTGAAACAGACAGGTTAAGTGACTTTCTCAGATTTGAATATAGGTCTTTCTGACTCAAATTTAGTATCATATCCATTATATCACTTTGCTGCCTTACAAAATGTATGTAAACATACATCTGTAATATTTTTTGTACTAATAGTCTTTTTTCTTCAAATTCCAAATTGTCTCCCTTAGATTTGTATTCTCCTTTCTTAATCATGCAGTATTGTCCAGTCCATTCAACAAATATTTATTCAGGGCCTACTATTTGTAAGGTACTGTCCTAAATGCTAGACATATAAAGAAAGGAAAATAAGAGTGCCTACTCTCAAAGAGTTTAGTCTAATGAATGAGGAAACACTTGAAGAAAGTTCTGGAAACCAGGATGCAAAGATGAAGAGGAGAGAATTCTGGTCACTGGAGACTACTAATGAAAATGCAAAGTCTTGGGAGATGTACTTCATGATTTATTGTCTCTTGTTCTCTTCATCCATGAACCCCAAAACTAATTTCTTTTAGGAAACCAATCCAGCAATCCCAGAAACACACATACACACACACAACTCAGTGACAAAATAATATTGATTCTAGTTCTTTTTCTGTCCTTAACTAATAATAATAAATAGCAGTAGTAGTAGTAGTAGTAGTAGCTGCTAATATTTAGTTAGTGCTTACAATGTACCAAGTACTATGCTAAGAACTTTGAAAATATTATCTCATTTGATCCTCACAACAATCCTGAGAAAGTCCTGTTTCTTGTCCCCATTTCACAAATTAAGTAACTGGCAAAAAGAGGGTGATTTGCCCAGAGTCTCATAGCTAGTAAGTATCAGAGACTGTATTTGCACTCATGTTTTTCTCATTCTAGGCCAGAACTATCCTATTGTGCCACCCTGGACGAGTTCCTGAAAACCCACCTTAGATTCAGGGTTTGTTGTTGTGTTTGTTTGTTTTGTTTTCATCTCTAAATGAAAGAAGTTTCTTTCAGCTCCTAATTGCTGTTTTCTTAATTTGGGTAATGTGTATGCCAAAGTGTCATAGCAATATCCTTTCAGCAATATCCTTGAGTTCCAATCCCAGGTCAAACAAGTAACAGGATTGTTATGAAAATCAAATGAGATCATATTTGTAAAATTCTCAGTACAGTGCCTGGCACAAAATAGCTGCTTAATATATTCAGAGGAACCTATGGAAATTAGGCAATTTATCTCATTATTTAGAGTGGACCTGGGATTTAATTGGGGTAAGGAAACACCAGTCAAAAAACTCCCTAGTCCGATGCAGATCTACATCTGCTCTGCAACTTATAGTCTCATAATTTCCTGGAGCTTGTGACTTTCTATTGCCCTCCAGATAGTGGGGCACAAACCTATATCTTCCTAACTGATCCAACTTCTACACCAGATTGCCTCTCTAGCATTTTTTTGGTCTATTTTTTTTTCCTTAGTGAGTTTTCCTATCTACTTAAAAGGAAAAGCCCATAGAATAGAAGTAGTTAACATCTCAGTCATGTTTGTGGTTGAAATTAATTATCAATGCACTTTCTTTGTCTTTGTTTTCTCAGTGCAATAATCTTTTCAAGGCAATTGGTTTTCCTCCTTATTAAGCCATTGCTTAGCTTATCATTTCCTACAACGGACAGTATTATGTCTATTTTCCTTAGCTATTATTCGATGACCTTCACTCATAATAACATTCCTGTTCCTTTGACTTGGTAAAACTGTACAATTCATGTATACTTGCACTGCTTACTCTATAGATAAGTTAACTGAAAATTTGGATAAAGTAGAAATATTTATATTGCTGCCAAAACTACTGAAACAACAGCTATGTGCATAGCCTAGCTTTTGATTTTGAAATAAATTGCAAATTTAGGGGTATTTTCTTTTTGTGCTTGTGAGAGTGATGATAAATCAGAAGAGAGTTTGAGATAAATACACAATTCATGGTATCCCAGGGAGATACTAACAATTGATTAATTCTGGAGACATATCTATAAAAAGAAAATAAATTTTAAGTACCTGAAACCTATAGGACATGAAAACATCAGTGTATTTCTGGGTGTCTCTAGTCCTAGGAGAATGGCAATGATCAATGTTATGGTAATAGATGGTTAAAGAAATTCTTTTTTCCTTTTTTTTCTATAAAAGCCTTTGCTTATCTGTTTTATGTGAGATAATTTACCCCCTACCTCTCCCTTTCTCCTTCTCCCAGTACAATCTTCTCTCACCCGTTAATTTTATTCCCCAGATATCACCCCTTCATCTTCAGCTCACCCTGTGCCCTCTATCTATCTATCTATCTATCTATCTATCTATCTATCTATCTATCTATCTATCTATCTATCT
>NW_020954569.1:7597819-7711874 GCF_900497805.2 Vombatus ursinus | reverse complement strand
TCTATCTATCTATCTATCTATCTATCTATCTATCTATCTATCTATCTGTCTGTCTGTCTGTCTATCTATCCATATAATTTTTTACCTCCAACTACTCTAATATTGACAAACGTCTCATGAGTTACAAATATCATCCTTCCATATAGGAATGTAAACAGTTCAACTTTAATAAGACCCTTATGATTTCTCTTTCCTGTTTACCTCTTCAGGCTTCTCTTGAGTCTCATGTTTGAAAGTTAAATTTTCTATTTAGCTCTGGTCTTTTCATCAAGAATGTTTGAAAATCCTCTATTTCACTGAATGTGCATTTTTTCCCCTGAAAGATTATACTTAGTTTTGCTGGGTAGATAATTCTTGGTTCTAATCCTATCTTTTTTGCCCTCCAGAATAACATATTCCAAGCCCTTCAGTCCCTTAATGGTCAGACAAATCTTAAATGAGTGAGGCAGGATTTGAACCAAATCTTCCCTTTCCTGAACGATGGCCTATTTTTGTCTACTTGAAAGTGTGCCCTCACTCTGCCTTGACTTACCGCAAAATAAATTCACATCACAGGAAATTAAATTCTGTCATTAAGAAAGATGAGTACTTGTGAAAAGCAGTATTAATAATTTTCTCTCATTGAATCATTATGTGTGTCAAACCTTAAGAGACTGCCTACATTGCCCATACATATTGTATCCTCTAGGTCTATATTTCATATTCCCACAGGAGCTCCTAAAATGTGAATTGAAATTGAAGATAGTCCTGGAAATGACTTCTCTGCCATGTTAGGGATTAAGAACCAACCTGGGCATCACCACTATCCAACTGATCACCATTATATTGTATTGATCCAATCTAGTGTTCTGCACAGGTGTTTAAGCTACTCTTTTGGTTCACTGCATGTTACAGGGTGGTCTAAAAAATAGCCAAGAAAAAAAATGCAGCACTTATAATTTTTTCTTATATTCCAAATGCCTGGGAGTTTCCTCCAATTTTGGTGCTCTGCTCAAATCTTTCCTTAAGAATCCTGTCCTGAATCAAACTTTCCCTAACTGATGAAACAGATGGATGCAGCTGAGTGGTTCAGCGGATAGTGCCCTGATCATGGAATCTGGAAAGCCTGAGTTCAAATCCCACTTAATCCCTGTTTGCCTTAATGCATTGGAGAAGCAAAGGACAAACAATTCCAGTGTCTTTGCTAAGAAAACCCCATGAAGAGTACTGGTGGCCTATAATTCATGGGGTCATGAACAGTCAGACATGACTGAACAATAACTGATGAAAAGTCTCCTCTGATATACCAGAGGAAACTGAAATCCAGAGCAAAGAGAAACTCTATCATTTTAATTATTTCCTTCACTTTCAAACTGGCACAGAAGACCAAAGATTGCTACTTAAAAAGAGTAAGAGTCAACACCTATTCTATTTGTTGTAAATTAGACATATTAAGAATGATCATTTTTAACACTTCAGTATATTGATCATCTAGAACTTTGGATTTGTCTGGTCTGGAATAGAAGGAATTCATGCCATTTATTTGTGGACCTCTCATACTGGCATTGTAAAAGCAGTACAGAAATCAAAATACAAAGATGTACATGTATGTATGTATATGTATGTATGTATGTAAATTCCAAAGAAGTAACTCATTCAATTTAAGTTAGGCATAATTTATAACATGCCATTTTGACAAATTCCTAGTCTAAAGCAAAACAATTACTTAGATGCTTTCTGTATCTTCATTTCATGTCATTCCATGCATTTTAACTAAGGCTTCTGAAGTTTTCAGTGAAGCCACATGAGTCTAATTTCATTAAATTTTTTGGCCTGTGTCAATTAATTTTCTTTTTTTTTTAGATCATAAATTTAAACTCCTATTTCTCCACTGAACAGTTAGACATTTTCAGTATAGAACATCCCATTAAAATGAAGTGACAAATGGCTCTGTAGAACACAAATTTTAAAAAGCTGTTTGGTCTAGTAATATAATTCTTAGTGGTTTGTTTCCAAGATGATACACAGGAGGTATGTGAACAAAAGGCATTATTAATTTTGTACATTTACAAACCATGCATAATGTAAAAGCGATGTCATGCATGCACATGCATATCTAGGTCCTTTCAGACTGATTGATAATGTTCCATGTGAAACTGAGAAGAGAAGTACAGTATATAATCACATTTTATAATCGCCTGTGTAGTCCCTGGTTTTCTAAATCAGACCCCATTGTCATGGATGTGTTCATCATCCTCGCTGAACATATTGACTGAAAAATAAGACCAAGTCTGCACATTTGGAGATATAAATTTTTGAGACTGCTACAGTTGGGGCTGTATATTCATCTTATACTGCTATCCTTTAATCTTATGGCTTTCACTTCTCCTATGTCTGCTCTCTTTAGGTGACTGAACACTTCAGGTTATATTCATCAACTTGGTAATACCAGAGTTAGAATCATTCATCATCCTTTAATTAATGACTTGTCAGTGACAAACTTGGGTGATATCATATGTTAATTATTTCAAATACTCTTATGCATTTCTTAAAATGTGTAGGACAGAAATCACTCCAAAAATGTAAATGATTGTGCTTGCAAGCAGTGCTTGAATTTGTCATGGGCTATCTTCCCAGAAAAGGTGTTGTAATTCAAAATAAAACAAGTTAAATTTGATTTTCCATAGAAACCAAGATATAATATGGGAGTTAGTTTCTATGAGTCACTTGATATCTGTCTTTTCATATAAATGCCCATGTATACAATTTTTAATAAAATTCAATAACCTGTAGATAACGGGCCTGTGCATTTTGTTATAAAACATTTTTGAAATAAATTTTGTAGTCTTGAAGAAGTCAAAATTTCTGAATTTCAATTATCTCAAGTTTAAGAGATGACTAAATGTTCTTTAAGGCATTTCCTAGATTCTTCTGAAAATACAAGTCCTTTTGAAAATAAATAAATAAAAAGAAATCTTGGAATAAAGGAAGCAATTACGCACACACACACAGAAAGTATATGTTAGGTGTCACATTGTATAGAGTGCTGAACCTGGAGGCAGGAAGACTTGAAATCACATTTGGCCCCAGAAACTTACTGTATGTATGACCACAATCAAATCACTTAACCAGTTTCCCCCACTTTAAAATATGGATAATAAAAACATTTACTTCCCAGGGTGGTTGTAAGGATAAAATTGGAAAATATTTCCAAAGAATTTTGCAAACCTATATAAACATTAGCTATTCTTATTGACTCTAATTGTTTAATATACTTGAGCAAATTTTACCATTATTAAATTAAGTGAACAATTATTTATTCCAATAAAAAGGAGGCTTACTTCAATGCAAAATCAGGGTTTAGAGATCACATCAATTTCTCTCTTCCTCACTTCTTGTATCAAACCAGTTGGCAAGTCTCAATTTTACTTCCACATATCTCATATTTCTTCTTACTTTTCCACTCACATAATCACCACCCTAATTCTAGCCCATATTAACTTTCTTCTTCACTATGGATGTAACCTCCTAATTGGTTTCTCTGTTTTCCTTCTCTCTTTTATAATGTATAAGCCATATAATTATATAAATAATCTTCTTAAAGCATGGGTACTAAACTATGTTATTCCTCTGCCTCTCTTTCCCAAAAAAGTTCATTAACTATTTATTGCCGCCAAGACTCAAATGTAATTTTCTCCATCCTAGTATTTGTAAGCTGCCACAGTATGATCAAAACTTTTTTTTTTTCTCAACCTACTTTATTACTATTCTCCTCTACATAGTCTGTCTTCTAGTCAAACCAAACTACTAGTTGTTTCCTGAGCTGAGGATAATATTCCACCTCTAATAGCTTTGCCCAGGCTATTGCTTACATGTGTTTGCTGAATTTAATCTTTTCTTCAAAGAACTGAAATTGTAGGATATTCAAAGAACTGGAAAGAGATGCATGGTGAGCATACGTAGGCTGAAACATATTGTCAATATCACGTGGGCAAGAAGTAGAACAAGGGATATAATCTTGGACACTAAAGATCAGAAAGGGAGTTGAACTTGTCTTGCAGTGGGAATAATGGATCACCTACAGGCCAAGCACTTGACTGGTACCCACCAACCTGTTAGTCGTGGACCCAGGCTTGGGTAAAAAGAGAGGGGTGTGTAGAGTGATGAATTAAATTATTGCAAAGGTGTCATGTAATTGAATGACAGAATAATTAATAAACAAATATGACTTCTGTACACTGAATATGTAATGCAACCCACATAATGTAATACTATTTTTCCAAACATATGTTTATTACCTTTTAATTATTTAAATTCAAATCCATTTCAAAATGTTATTAAAATTGATGGTAGTTTTTTATCACCGTGTATTTTGTTAGGATTACAGATTAAGAATTGGAGGGTACTTCAAAAGCCATTTTGTCTAAACCAGATTTTTTTTTTGATGAAGAAAAAGAAGCTTATAAGTCATGACTTTTATCCAAAGTAACATGGATAGTATGTGGCAGAACTAGGATTTAAACCAAAGTCCTCTGACTCCAAATCCAGAACTCTTTGTTATATCAGGAGCAGTAGTACAACTATGATCATGTAAGAATTAAAAAAAAAAAAAATAAAAAAATAATTTAAAAGATACTATATAATTTGAAAAGGTTGTAAACAACTCAACCAGATGAAGGGCCCCAAGGAGTTGAAATTTCTTTTATTGCATTTGCAAGAGATTATATAGTAAAATAACTTTGGATGAGAAGATATAATTGGAGCTCTAGGTACATTCATCCCTGGGAAAGCATATTCACATTGATATCATTGATCCTGTGACTCTTCATGCATTAAAATTTATTGAAAGCCTTTTGGGTATAAAAGAAACAAACAAGAGCAACAACTTTGTTAATGGCATTAAAGAAGTGCTAAATATTGTGCATACAAGGGAAGAAAAAAACATTGAAAGGGAACATGAAGAAATATGTCTAACAAAAGTATCCAAGCAAAATACTAGATTAGAGATGTTATCAATTCATCAATTATGTCCATGACTGTCATTTTATAAAACTTTAAGGTTTTCAAATCACTTTATGTATTTTTTATTTGAGTCTTATAATTATCCTTTGTGGAAAGTTAGTAGAGATGAGGAAAATGAATAACAGACACTGCAGATGACCTGCCAGTGGTCAATGTTTAGGGTGGGATGGGAATGGAGGTCTATGTGACTCCAAGGCCATCTTTCTACTCTGCTGCATTGCTTCTCCATAACTCTACACTCTCTCAGAGATAATCATTACCCTATTTTACCCAAGATATTTTGCTATTATTGAAGAAAAACCAATGAACTGTACATCTGGCACTAAAGGAATGGAGGCAAATGATGTTATTTGTAGGGACAGGGTTCATATTATTGTTCATAGAAAGAGAAATTCTGAATCATATGATGATGATTACTGTTTTTTGTGATGGAACATTCAGAGACCCAATACAATTTCTCAAGCTCAGCTAAGTTAGACCCATTTCCATGAAGTACTGAAGAACAGATCATAATTTGGCAGCAGATATATCTCTGATCATGTTCTCCAATGCCAGTCACTCCAGATAAGATAAGCTTTTATTTGTTTGTTTTGTTTTTGGAAAGGATTATTCCCAAGAAATCTTCGTTACCTTTTGGATGATCTAGAAAATCAGATACTTATCTCCTTAATGGGCATTGGATAGCAAAAAGAAAAATAAATATTCAAGTGGCAATTTCTGGACAAAATGCCTACAAAGACAAAAAGTAATAATTTCTGTCTCCATGTAAGTACAGCTTAAAAGTTTCAGCAAAACACTTAGCTTTTTTTTTTTCTACATGAGTTAGTTAGCTGGTAAATAAGTTTGGTTTTTGAAGGGCTTGTTTTGTAGTTCATTCAACAATGAAATGAGATTTGTTTGTTCTAAAGAAATAGTAATAATATTTAAGAGACTATGTGGTGTGATCTAAATAACAATAGATAACATTTCCATAGCTCCCTAAGCCTTAGAAGTCTCTTTATTCACACAAATTAAGTAAGGAAAGAAGTGAATCAAGTATTATCTTCATTTTTTGAAGGATAAGGAAACTGAGGTTCAGAGCTGGTTCAGAATTTTAGTAATTTACCAAAAGTGTGAAGAGACCTTTGAGATAATTAATCTGCTTTACTTCTTTTAATTTTTTTTTGAACAGATAAAGAAATTAAGGTCATACAAATTAAAACCTTGATTAAGTTTACAAGGGTATTAATTAAGTAACAAGTCAGGATTTGACCCCAGGTACTCTGATTCCAGGGCCACAGTTCTTTCTGTTGTACTACATAATTCAAAACACTTTCTCCTCCATCATTGTAGCACATACTAAGAATGAATAAATTATAATAATAATAATAACTCCATGTGTGTGTGTACCTGCACATGCATGCATGTATATACACAAGCAAGTGTTGTATTAAGAGTTACAAAGTAGTTTACATATATTTCCTCATTTGATCCTCAGAAAAACCTGTAAGACACATGTTATTATTCATATTTTAAAGATGAGGAAACAAAAGCAGACAAAGGGTTAGTGACTTTTTCAGATTATCACAGCTAGTTCCTTAGGTAGTATTCATACTCAGGCCTTTCTGACTCCATATCCAATGTTCTATCCTCTGTTTTATTACCCTCTATTTAGGCAGGGAATGTCCAACAAGAACAAGAAAGTCTCCGGACATGGAGTTAGTTATAGGATTTTTTTTCCCTCCCAGTAACTAAACTCTTGTGGAGCCTGAAAGGGAATATTACATTGATTTTACACAAAGCAAATAGATTTTTTTGGCCAACTTAGTTCCTTCTGGCTACATTTAGACCATTAGTAACTGTGGGATGAATTCTGACTTGAGGAGGAGCTTATTAAAGAGAATAAAGAAAGAAAGAAATCTACTTATTAATATCTATATGAATCTGAAACATTGACTGGGCTCATTGTTTGAAAAGTTAGTGTTCTGGACAATAATGAATTGAATATTTTCACATTGACTCCCAAAGGAAATATTTTTATACATTGTCACAAGATGAAAAAGTGGTCTTCCACCACTTAGAATGGTACAGTTGTGATTCCAGTAAGTAGGGGCAAGAGAAGAATAAATGCCACTAGGGTCTCTACTCTGTCCTTCTGGTCTCTACCTTACAGGCTAATTGATTGAGAATGCCTATCCTCCTCCCATACCCAACTATTTGTATTTCCAAATAAAACTACTCTATTAAACCCCAATACCTGACTATCCCATATTGAAATGTTAAATATCACATTAATTGAGCACCCATCGTTTAATTCAGAAAGTCACAAGAAGATAAGTAAACAACTTTTTATCATATTTTCCCCTGAATTATTCAAATAAATATTGTCAGATTCCTTGTTTATCTAGAAGGGAATTAAGTTTTAGAAAAAAAATTTAAGATCATGATATTTTGTCTCATTTCTTTATATATTTTTAAGGTTATAATGGAATTAGTAGGAAAATGGGATCACATATGGAAGAGTGTTGTCCAGAATACTCCTACATTGGTCAAGAACTGAGTCGAATGGCTTAGGAAGTTTAGAGTGCTTTATGACCACTAAATATGAGTTCAGAATGTTTTCACTAATATAGAAGACTTCAAAAGTTTAAGCAATTACTAACATTAAATAGAAATAAACAATATGCCTGCTCTAGAGGTGAGAGTGTCATTGTTCTCAAAATATTTCTAATGACTAGCTCACTGAAAAAAAAAGCACTTTGCTTCATTTAATTTAGTAGAATCACTGTCTTGTGCATAATTCAAATTCTTTTTTTTTTCGCTTTGCCCATAGGAATAGTGAGACAGGTATATATTAACTCTTGTCTTATTACTTGAATAGGTAGTAATAAAACACTGTCATTTTCCAAATTGCCAGTATAAAGAATTGTCAGAAGGACAAGGGTATAAGCTTTAGATTCTCTAAGGGGTTAATCTTTATGTTATCTGTTTAATATGAATTATGTATTAGCTTCTCATATTTTCTAATATAAAATTGCTTGGCTTGGTCCTGTTCCTCAAGATGACCTTGATGCAATCAGAGATAATACTGTACTTTCCCAAAGACATTAATCAATAACCTTATAATATGAAGCAATATGAATATTTAATAGCCCTACCCTGAATAATTCAAATTTTTTTATCACTAAAAAATAAAACCAATGTTGGACAATGATTACATAGTGCAGTTTCCCTATTCTTTCTAGTGCCCACTGCTTAGGAAGGACATGAAATTATATAGTTTCAGCTAAGCTGGAATAGTTTTTCAGCTGTTCATTCCACTCTTGCCTGTAATACCTCCTAGCAATCAAAGTTCATTACTTTGCAGTCATATTATTGAATATCAGCTTCCTGTTTGGTTAGCTACCATTTCAAATAGTAGTTCACATGGCAATCGCTAAAACTAATACATTCATAACTAATATGCTGACAGACTGTTTCCTAGGAATTGTTCTTTTTTTAAAAAAAAAGAATACTCATCAAAAGAAGAGTTCAATTTGAAAATGGAGAAAAGTGAAAGATTTGTTTCAATAAAAGATAATATCTGTGTTATCTAAAACTTACAAAGAAAAGATAATCCCCATCTCCCCCCCAAAAAAAAATAGTGAGACTGAGATCAAGAATTTAACTGTCTTAGGAAACTAAGAGAGAAGACCAATTAACTTTTGTAATTCTTTAAAAAACAATTTTAACACACACACACACACACAAATAATATATCATGGTAAATAAACTTGAATATTCCTCTTTTTGTGCATCAACTATCCCTCCCACAAATACACCAGATAATATAATAACATTTGAATCTTCTGAGTGCTTTACATTATTTCTTCACAATACCATAATTAATAAATCTGATATCTGTCTCTGTATTTACATATGGACAAATAGGATCTGTCATTTTTTCAACATGGAAAACTACTTCTAGGAAAACTGTTTCTACCTATGTAACTATCAGTAATTCAAGAGAGAAGTCCTAGGCAGTTCCTTGAGGTACATGGTGATTAAATGTCCGGCTTAAGGTAACATAAGTAGTTTAAGCTCAAGGTGGGACTTGAACCTAGGCCTTCCTGATTGAGGCCAGATCTCTATCCACTATGTCATCTATGTTATGTATGCCCAGATGTCCTCTTTGAGATTCTCTGCAGATAATCAATATCCTTCATGAAATCTGGAATCAGAACTAAATTAAAACAAAGCAAATAAAAACTATATAGGTAGACTGGTCATGACAAAATATGGCTGGGCAATTATCTTATTTCTGTAACTGTACTTCTCTTTAAGTACCCAAAATTCACATTAGTTCTCTTGGTTGCCGTATTATAATGTTGGAACCTATTGAGTTTGCCTTACATTTCTATGTTCTTTAATTTTTCCTCAGCTAAGATAACATTAATTCATTTATTGGATATATATGTATACATATGTATATGTACATATAAATATGAAACACCAATATATATAATCTCTGTGTGTGTATACACACACAAACACACAGATATATATAAATGTATGTGTATACTGCATATAGATCTATATTTGGACAGAGTTTTATTTTTTATTTCTATTTTTTCATTTTTTATTTATTTATTTAGTTAGTTTTTTAGGCAATTGGGGTTAAGTGACTTGACCAGGGTCACACAGCTAGTAAGTGTTAAGTGTTTAGTCTGAGGCCGGATTTGAACTCAGGTCTTCCTGACTTCAGGGTCGGTGCTGTATCCACTGTGCCACCTAGCTGCCCCCTGGACAGAGTTTTAAGTACAATTATTAATATCTTTAAATTATATCATCTTTGTGAAGAAGTTTTTTAGGAAGTTTAGAATTCCTCCTTTGTCATTTTTATGGGATTTCTTTAATTTGAGATTTTTGATGATAAATTATTCAAGGTTTCATCTTTCAAGTAGATTCTTTTATTTTCAAACAATATGACCATGATTATAGGACATTAAATAATTATGGTTTGAATATGGGATATGGATGTGTAATGGACTTTTTTTATTTTACCAAATCTGATATTTGTTAATTACATAACATATTGATTTATGATGCAAGTATTAAAATTCATTAATAAAATATTCTTATTCTAAAAATTGACAAGATTGAGGTTTGCTGCCATAGGACTCAATCTCCTTAATGTCATCATTTTCCCAAATCATGCAATACATCTATTACATATGAAGCACAACAATCTTAGAAGAATCAAAAGTTATTTAATTTGAAAGGCAACATATTATTCATTGAAAATTTTGAAAAAGAAGTTAAATTACAACTTGTCAATTGTATAAATAAAGGGATCATATTTTCAGGTGTGCTGCACTAAATGGCTACTTAATTCCCTTCTGATTCTTTAATTATGTCTTGTTTTTATGATGTTTTTAAAAATCAAAGATGATACACTTTTTTGTGAATAAACTGATTTTTCTATTTCACTTCTCTAATATGCAATCTCAATTGAACTGTGATTTAAAAGGAATATTTAAAAGGAAAACAAGAGCAAATACACACAAACACACCACACACACATATACATATACATATACATATATATATATACTTCTGACCTAAAGTTCTGCCTCGATCAGAAAAAAAAATGTATTATGCAATTTTTCAGTATCATCACCTTGCATAATAATCTATTCTTGAAAGGAAAAGACCTGTCCCAAGAAGATAACTGCTTAGCTATTGGGAATCAAGACAAAGGAAATGAAAAGTGTATAGAAAAAACCATTTAGCACGGATTCTTTGGGTATCACAAAAGTGTGAGCTGGTTGTATACTCTCCCCATTTTGTGGTGATGGACGGGCATACATTTAAAGCTAGTGTACAACTGTTACAATATGTGCTCCTTCAGTTAGAACACCCACTTCAGATTATGATTTGATTCATGAAGGATTTATGCATGAAAAATAGACCAACTCAGAGAACAGATTTTTCTGCCAAACCTTTACTTCTTCCACCATATTTTTCTCATTAAAGAAGTGAACTAGTTTCATTATCTAAATTTTGGGTTTTATAAGATGAGGAAGGTTTCTAGTTGAAGATAAAAATTAGTACACTAATACTGGAAGGAGAAAGGCATACTAATCTCAATAATATTGCCTTTATAGAGAGGAAAACAAGATCAAATACATGACTTTCAAGGATATGAATCAATAAAGACAAAACTAAACCTTTGCTATGAATAATGATAAGCTTATTCATCTGAGGGTTTATCTTTTTTTAGTTGGTTTGGGATAAATGGAGTATTTTGTTGGAATCATAACTGTCATACATTGCCCTAAACAAGTGAATTAAAAACCTGCTCAGTGTGGCCTAAAATCATTTCATTTATTACAAACAGCAATGCCTGAAGCAAGTCCCGTGGTGAAAACAGATTTACTGCTGGTGGTATTCACCTCTGTTATTTCTCCATATATCAACAGTGATATAGCCTATATGTTCTTCCAAGCAATGCCTTTTCCTTGCTAAATTAAAGATTTCATTTTGCCTTTCCTGTTTCCCTTTCATAGGCAGGTTTGTGACCAGACTTTTAATGTTCCATGCAGAATTACAGTCAACCATTAAATAAGAGCAATGATATAATTTCCTACTGAAGCTGAATCCTAGGCTTTCTTGTAATGAATAAAACATAATTATTTATCTTTAAATGTAATTTAACATTACCTTTTGTTTTAAAATAAGCATTTTTCAAGACATGTATGTACACTAGTTCCACTTTTTTTTAACAAGTAAAAGTTTCATCTTCTAACTTGACATGAATTAGAACTGCACAACATTAGAATAGAGATTTTTAATGCTGAAAAAAACTGTGTATTTATATAAAGTCAAAAAGTCTCCAAGTGTCTGTTAACTGCAAGGCACTGTGCAAAAACTTAAAAAGGTAAAAGCAAGCTCCTTGTTCTCATGAAACTCACATTCTAACATGGGAGAAAACATGAAAACAAGGAGGTACACACATGATAAATAATATATAACTGGTAGGCAATCTCAGAGAGAGAGAGAGTACTGAGGATGCTGGGAAAGCATCCTGCAGAAGATGAGACATGAACTGATTCTTGAAGGAATTCAGAGATGCTAAGGGTTGGAGGGTGAAAAGGGGGATCAGTGCAAATGCACACAGTTGGGAGATGTAGCACTGCATGTGAAGAACAGTAAATAGGTCAGTGTAGTTAGATTGTAGATTTCATGGAGAAGTATAGCCTGTAAAAAGACTGGAATTGTAGGAAGGGGCCAGTTTGTGAAAGGATTTAAATAGCAAATGGAGGAGATTCTGTTTGGTTGTGGAGGTAATAAGGACCCACTAGAGTTTATTGAGTAATGGGGGTATGGTAACATGGTCAGAAATGGATTTTTAGAAAACACACTTTGACAGCCAAGTGGAGAATAGTTTGGAGTTTGGGAAGACTTGAGGATGGAAGAGCAACCAATACATTACTGCAATAGTTCAGGTTTGAGGTAAGGAAGGTTTGTACCACCAGAGTGGCAGCTTTGTGAGTGAAAGAAGGGGATATAGAAGAAGGATGGTGGTTCCCTTTATTCTTTTCTTTCCATGATTAGTATCTCCTTTTCATGTGATAACCATAATGGAATATGGAAACCACAGGTTAGCATTTTACCAAATACTTCTTACTCTCGTTTTTCAATGTATCTCTGATGTCACTGATGTGGGAGCTCCTGTCAGTGATGTATATTAATGCCATCATCATTTGTCATGAGCAAAGAATTCATCACCAAATGCCCAGATCCCTTGTGCTGAGCCTCTCCATACTTATCTAGGCCAGTCCTCAGAAAACAGATATTGTCTGTTCCCAGAACTATACTCACAAATTAAAACAGACTTTTCAAAATGTCTTTTATCTCCTGTGTATAGTTCTCATTTTCTTGGGCAAGAGGGAATGAAGTCGAGTCACTAAATACAATGAACATGAATAAATCTGAAATAAGTCCGCCATAGATGAATAGGAATATAGACAGACTACTTAAAAGATATGGTCCCTAAAACCTATTTCCATAAGCTGAAAGGACATATATGTTAACACATTAAGCAAGAACATAGAAACATTTATTTTTTGCAATGCTTTGTTTGGGGTATTAAAATATTATAACAAACTTTTTGATCACATTTTCTCTCACATTATAAGATTAAGTAGAACTGATCTCTTTATTCTCTGGTATTAACCTTTTTTCTCTCTTTTTGGACACTGGTAGACTTTATTTTTTTTCTTGATGAAAATTGGGATAAAAATAACAGTAAGAAATATTTCTTTTAAGTCTTGGGAAATTCTAATGGAAAATTTTAATAGGAATTTTACAGTATACATTCACAAAGTAAAGATCACCCTTAGAAACTCAAAATCTTTATGGACTGGGATTTACAGCCTCTCCTAATACAGAGTCAACAAGAAACATCAAAATTCACTGGCACTTCTCATCACACAAGGGGGACTTTCCATGTGTTTACATATATAATTTGACATTGAACATTTAGAGGATCCTTTGTGATGATAAAGAAAAGAACAATAAATAAATAGCTCACCAAAATATGTTAGAAATCTGAAACATGATCAGGTAAGTACTACCAAAAGTGGGCCTACCTGATTGCATGAGACAGCAAAGATCAGATAATAAACCCTTACATGGAACCCAGAATGTCTCTCCACTTTCTTTAAAAATCATAGTTGAACCATCATGTCCTATACAAACATCAGCTACTAGTGAACCAATCCAATTCAACTCAATTTTAATTTAACTTTATTAAGTACTTCTGTATGTGAAAAAATGTGCTAGATGGCAATGAAATTGAGTAAAAAAAATAGTGTAAGCCCAGAAAAAAAATGCACCCCCCACCCCACACACATGCACTCACATAAATAAAGTACATTCATAGATTAGGTGGATTAGTTTATATTGAGTAATTTGAGGAGGGAGAAAGTTCTAAAAAGTGCTAAGAAGAAAATATTGTAAATGCTGTTTATCTAAATATTAGTGAACAATCTCTGAATCAAGACATTCTCATATACAAGATAGAAAGGTGTGCTCTAGAAACTTAGACAACTTTTTGAATGGTGATACAAAAGAATAACCATAAGCAAATTTATGACAGTTTAGATCAGAAATGTCAAACACTGCAGTCATAACTCTCATAAGTGTAGCCAGAATGTGATCAAAATGTAATTGGGAAATACTTAACAAAATAAATAAAAATACAATAGAACATAAATAATATTAATATATGGTTTTCTAAGCCAATATATACCCACAGGGATCTTAGTATATGATCCAGTGGCCCTCATTTCTATTTGGCTTTGACAGCACTGGTTTAGATTATCTCAAGTAGCATGCACCAAAGATTAATGTCCGATCCTATGCTGATTATTATTTGGATAAATGCACAGGTGGCATGCTCACCAAATTTGTAAATGACACAAAGCTGAGGGCACTAACACACTGTATAACAGAGTCAGAAATCCAAATGATACTGTCAGGATAGACCATTAGATTAAAGCCCTTCAGATGAAATTTATTAAAGAAAATATAAAATATTGCACATTGTTAAGAACAAGTTGATTTGGTAGTAAGTGAGCACAAGATGGAACTGTGGGACTAAACCATAGTTCACTTGAAAAGAAAAATCTTGGAGTTTCATAAGAGTGATATTTCATTTTTTTTATTTGTAATTTTTTAAATTTTAAACTTAAATACAAAGAAAAGAAAAAGAAACAAAATTACATACTAAAACTAAAACAACACAAAATAAGAAAAAAAAGCATTGTCATATGCACAGCAGAATGCAAAAGAGGAATCAAACAATACAATGATAAATTTCCATTTCAAAAATGCCTATATAACAAATACTAGGTGTTGTGTTGATTACTGCCCATCTTTTCTTTGCTTCCTTGTAAGTTTTCTTTTGTTCTCAGATATGTACTTTTTCTTTTGTTCTTTTTCCCATTTCCCCCTCCCTCAAAGGCTACAATTAAGTACAGATATTACAGATATATTAATATATATGTGCATGCACATATGTGCATATACACACATACATATATACATGTGTATATAGACATATATGTATGTTTGTGTGTATATATATATATCCCATGAAATTTTAATAAGTCATTATTTTGAGATTGTAGTCCAAAAAGCTAATGTTGTATTTGATTGAATTAAGAAAAACAGTAGCATGCATCATCAGACAGTCAATAATTCTAAATTTTTTCTACCTGGTTGGACCATGGATGAGAGTATTGTGTTTACTTCTGGTGTCCCACTTTATAAACTATAAAATTGGATGACCCTATGAGAGGAAAAAATAAATTGAAAGAAATTTGTATGTTTAGCCTGAAGAAATCTTGGTTGTGTTGGAGATTGTATAGAAAGATGCCTCTTCAAATATTTGAAAAAAGATCACATAGATGCAGTATCAGTTGTGTTCTGATTGACCTAAAAGGGCTATGGTACCTGCACTGTTACGAGTTGTAGAGAGACAGAACTTTCTAATGATTAGAGCTATATAAAGTGAACTGGACCACCTCAAGAAACAGTTAATGTTTTAGGCTCACTGGAGGTCTTAAGCAAAGGCTGAGTAATGTCACTGAGGACAACATGGGAGAGATTTGTATTAAGGTATAGCTTAAATTGGATGAACTATGAAATCCCTTACAACATTGGGATTCTGATTTTATGAATATGGGCCCATGGGTGGCCTTACATTTCTTAGTAAGGACAAAACACAATTGTATAAAGCCTTTAATTTCAGATCTCCACTTTTGGTGGGCAAATTTTTTGCAAAAACATAAGACCGAAAGAATGACTGTGGGAGCTCTTAAAATTACTTAGGAAACTAAGCAAATGTAAGATGGTAGGAAAGGCCGAGGATAATTTGGAAAAATACTATAAATTTAGCACTTAGCCAGACCATTATCACATAAACTTTTCCAAGTCAGACCCAACAAAAGACATTGAAATAGTAGATTCCTATTTTCTACAGAACACAGGAGTAAGTATGCAAGGGTTAAATAGTGTTTCCCCTCACCCCCCACCCATAAAAAGAAATAGGGTTTTCCTATATTACATTTATTGAGAGGGAGGAAAGGCTTTGGATAGGGATAGATGCTGACAAAGATTGGTATATTAGAAGGGTACCAGGCAAATATTATTCCTTTTCTAGGTAGATTTTCCCTCTATCTTTAGTCATAGCAGAAGTGGTTATCCAGGAAAAAGACAAATTGAAATATTATGGGGATAATTTATTAGCATTAACAAACAGGAAGATGACTGGAATGTCATTTTGAGGTTTGTGGAAACTGGTCTGATATGTGTGTTCAGTGTGAAAGCAAAGGGAATTACAAAGATGTAAGACCTCTGCTCATGAGCTTACCTTAGAATTCTTCTCCATGTATAATAAGATTTGGGTATGTAGCTTTAAGATGATTGTGAGCAACAGAATGAGAAGGTGGGAACTTAGGTCTTATTCCTGCTACTGCCTTTCATCCCTTGGACTATATCCCAATGGATCGAGAAGAATGAAATCTTTCATATTGGATTCTTTTTAATTTTGTTGTTTTTATTCAGTTTTTTTCAATCATGTTCAACTGTTTATGACCCCATTTGAGGTTTTCTTGTCAAAGATAAGGGAGTGGCTCACTATTTCCTTCTTAAGCTCATTTTAGAAATGAGGAACTAAGGCACTTATCTTTGAGATTTTTGATTCCAAATGAAAAGTGATACAGATGAAGTGACTAAAATGATGATATTGGGGCTTATGGGGGGTTCAAGGAGGACAAACATGTTTGATCTGAGGACCTGCTGTTTCCTTTTCAGGGCTGCTTTATCCACTCTTGGTGTCTACCTAGCACACAATTCTTACCTGTGGTTCCAAGAATCTGTAGCATGAACACTGACCACACCCTGGTAAAACTATCTTGGCAGACAGGCTAAACCAGGTTAAGAGTAACTGACAGACCTCAAGCCCATTGGTGAGTTAGGGAGGTGTCTACCCCAAGAATTTGGAGACTTCCCCTGATAGTGGGCAGATGAGAACAATTTGTTCCAATGGTCATGAAGGTGGCTGAAGTAGGAGTTGTGGAGCTCTTACAGCTGGTCAGACATCAAAGACACCACAGACATCCACTGCATTGACTATTGTCTTGTCACTGAACTTCAATGACTCTGAAAGTCAGAATGAGGCTGATGACTTTGTGCAACTCTGCCTAATTTAAAGCCAGTTCATGGGCGGGTCAAGACATTCCCCAGTAATGTCGTTGATCTTCTTAAAAAATGAAGGACACCTAACAACAGAAGATACTATTTACAGAAGTAGAAAATTTTGAAGAAGAAATGGATTTTGTTTGGAAGGAAAAAAAATAACTCTTTACTTGATGAATTTATACAGTATTAATATAATTTCCAAATTATTCACAGGAAGATTATCTATCTTAAATTGGTAATACTTTGCTTTTAAATTCTTATATTTTGAACTCTGCTTAATTAAAGAGTTGATTGACATAAATAAGATTATTATTTATTCTATCTCAGGAAAGAGCTGAAAGAAAAGGCCAATATAACTATTTCCCTACAGAGAAACAGGTTATGAAAAGGTAAGGAAAGCCTTTTGCATCAGGCTAAGGAGTGATACAGTTCATTTCCTTCAAGAGAGGAAGAACTAAGCACAAGTTGAGGAGAAAATGGAAAGGGGAGCTAGATGTTCAGACTGTTTTATGTTTTTATTATTCTATTTGAATTGTTATGAGCTCTTAAGAATATCATTGACATGCATACTAATGTCGAAGTTTAAATTGCAAGTTATTAAAATGCAGATAGTCTGTCATTAGCTCTAGTTGCTTACTGGTTGTGTTTTATTTTTTCCATTGTGGAAAACTGGTTAATATAAATGCATTATTTTATTCGTACTTCTTCATTTCCACAGTAAAATGAGAAAAAAAGAAATCTACAGGCTTTAGCGGAATTTGGAGAAAACCCCTGGCAGAAATCAATAAATCTTCACCTTAATATTCTTAATAATTCCCTGTAATATAGATAAAAATAGATAATCTCACACCATGGCTCATTATATATTGATTAATGTGTAAAGGCAGGAATGGTTCCTGATTTCAAGGAGTTTACATTCTAATGGGGGAACAACACATAAAGTACTTTGGATCATAGATTTAGAACTGGAAAGAACCTTAAAATGTGACTAAATACAACCCCTTCATTATGAAGATCATTAGATTATAGATTTAAAGCTGGAAAGATGCTTAGAGGATATTGAGCCCAACAGTCTCATTTTTTAATTTTGCTAATATTGCATTTTCCCCAATTACATTTAAAACAATTTTAATATTTTTTGAGTTCTAAATTTTCTTCCTAACTTCTCTCCCTACCCCCTCTCTGAGAAGGTAAACCTGACATAGGTTATATATGTGTTGTAATGTAAAACATATTTCTGCATTAGTAATTTCATGGAAGAAAATGCAAAACAAATAAGTTAGAATGAAACAAAGTGAAAAAATGTATGCTTCAATCTGCATTCAGACTCCACCAGTTCTTTCTCTGTAGGTACATAGCATTTTTCATCATGAGTCCTTTGAGATTGTTTTGGATCATTGAATTACTGATAATAGCTAAATCATTCACAGTTGTCCATTATATAATATTGCTGTTATTGTGTACAATGACCTCCTGGTTTCGCTCACTTCACTCTGCATCAGTTCGTATACATCTTACCAGCAGCTACAGCCTGGGTCCCACTGGCAATGACCTTGGATCCAGAGGCAACCTTTGCCTGGAAGTATCACCCAAGTTCAGCACATCCTGCTCAAGATAATGAAGCTAGCCTCCGAACTTCAGTAAGCAAATTCTTTTAAATTTGTAGTTTTAACTGTTAATGATGAGATGTTGATTCTCTGTGTAAAGTAATTTGGAAATAAATTTAACCAAATTGAAGTCACCTGATTGGTAACAGGTTTATTTCAAGTTTCAAATTGGTGAACTTTTTGTATCAGTTATGTCAAGCAACTTTTCATAATTTGGTTACTGCTAAAATAATTGGGCTATTGTTGGTTATTGTTTTAATGTGTAAACTTGCCACAAAGCTTGTTTAGGTTTTTCCTTGTTAAGAATTTGCAATTATATAGAAATCTTTAATCATTGGCTTTTTACACCAGGACAAATTTAAGATTGAGATGTAAATCCTAGAAAAGTGTTTCCTAAGTTGTGATTAGTGAAACTTGCTGTTTGAGGTAAAAGCTCATAGGATCTTATTTTGAGTTGCCTGATGGATCATAATCCATAGATAATCAAAAATCAACCATCTGAGAGAAATTCCACAAGCTACTCAGAGAATGTGATAGTGGTAGGAAGTCAGCATTGGGAAAAGCTGAGAGGACAATTTTAGCCTCAGTCTAAGATGGGATCCTCCTGGCTCAGTTTCCCCATTATGTTCCTTTAAAAGGGAATATTAGCCACCTGGCTATTCCTGAGTCTGTCTATGAGGTGGATTTGATACTGTATGGTTGGAAAACTGAATTATCTGAATCCAAACAGAGCTAAGGATGTTTTATCCTCTCAAAGTTGGGCCTTAAATCTAGTCCCTGCTTCATATCTGGGCCCTGCAGTCTTTCCTGTCAGATTTGTGTCTCCCAGACTACAGGCCATTCACCTACCATTGGTAGCAAACAGTGAGAACCAGTCAATGTCTCTCCATTGTTCCCTGGATGCAGCCTGTGCTTGGTTCCAGTCAACCTCCTCTTTGGGACCCCCTATGCCCCTTGCCAGCAGGAAGCAGTTTCAGAAGCTAAGACTTTTGCCCCTTACCCCAAAAGAATTTGAGTCCCATTTGTTTGAGGGAGGGAATGATGAGGATGGGAGCTAGATCCTGAAAAGGAAAAACCCTGGACTTTCCCACATGGCCAAATCTCTGGCATTTGCCTGAGGCTATAATCACATCAACTGACCTTTCATTGTGTCTACACCCAATCTCCCAATTCTGTTACCCTAGCCTGGCCTTCCTTTGTCTTACTTCCCTATGGCCCCTGGCCATTTGCCACCCTTAATCCTAGCTAGGCTCCATTGTCCCTTGGCCACAAGGTTCCAGTCCCAGGAGTTCTGTTCATCCCAGCTTACTGGTCACTCCTAGGTCCTTCCCAACAGTTTTTCTGTACATAAGGTTTACCTTGTCTCCATTAAGATGCTCAGACTCTTAAAATCTAGCCACAGCTTAGATTCTTAAAATCTAGCTAATAGCTCACTAACATTCAGACTCCTTAAGAGTCTGCCCAATTTGACAGGGTGTTCTAATAAACCTCATCTTTGGCAAAAAAAAAAAAAAAAATAGCATAAAATCATTGAGGTCACTATTTGTGTAGTATTCCATCATAATAATACCACAACTTGTTTAGCCATTCACCAATTGATCGAAATCCCTGTAATTTCCAATTCTTTGCCACCACAAAGAAAACTGCTACAAACATTTTATAACATATAGGTTCTTTTCCTTTTTCCCTAAATATCTTCAGAATAATTAGTGAAACTGTTGTGCCAAAGGGTATAAGCAGTTTAATAAATCTTTGAGCATAATTCCAGATTCTTCTCCAAAATGGAGAGTTCACAAAATCAAAATCAGTTCACAATTCCACCAACGATGAATTAGTGTCCTAATTTTTTCATGTCCCCTCCCACATCTGTCACTTTACCCTTCTATGATTTTAGCCAAACCGGTAAGTGTAAAATGATATCTCAAAGTTGTTTTTAATTTATATTTCTCTAATAAATAATAATAAATAATAGTGATAATAAATAAATAATAAATAACCTTTATCTGACAAACTGTCCATAAATTTCCCCCCAGCTTTCTGCTTTCCTTGTGATCTTGTCTATATTTGATTTATTTGTACAAAAACTTTTTTTAATTTCATGTAACTAAAATTATCCATTTTGCACCTAAATTTGTTCTCTATCTTTTGTTTATTCATAAATTGTTCACCTATCCATAAATCTGATAAGTAATATGTTCCATGTTCTTCTAATTTTTTTGTAATATCTTTCTTTAGATTTCCATCCTTATCAGACTTTATTCAGAATTCAAGGCTGTATTCAGACAAATAAAAAAAAATGAAACTTCAGGTGGATACTTGTAACTTTTGTTGTAATTATATGACTTTCTTAAACACAGAGTCAGTTCATCGTTCCAAAGAAGCATCAAAATAGAACTTTAGTATTTATTTATGATAAGAAAACATTTGTCTTTTTGGAACAAAAACAAAATAGAGTAAGGAAACATAAAAAAATAAAACTGCCTTAAAGATTCTGTGCAGAAAATGTTTCTTTCATTTCTACATCCTAAGTATGCAAGATTCCACAATTGAAGTGATTGGAGAGATTATACTTTTTAGTGATCTGTGGAATATTGACATCAAGAAACTGACTGTAATGGTTGATCAAAAATGATTTCCTATGTCATTAAAAAAATACCATATATAAACCTATCCACATATAACCCACAAACATACATGTATGTATATATGTATCTATATACATCTGTATACATAAACACACATATAATATGTGTAGGTAGATGACAGATTGGTTTTATATGTGTACGCCTATGACAGAAGTGACTATTTTTCTGTTATATTACTAACCAATTATTAAATTAGGATTAAGCTTTTTTCTCACTATTACATTATTCAGGGACCAGTCCCTATAGCCCAGTCAGTCTCTGAAGGACATTGCTATTAGATAAGATTGCACAAATCCTCAGGACAGTTTTCCTCCCTCAATCTTGGGCAGTAACCCTCCCTAAGTAGAAAATCTTACTTTTGTTTAGAGCATAAGTAAAATCTAATCTACATGCATTCTAGCACTAAAGCATTAAGCCCATGTCCTTACACCTCTCCATTGGAGTTTAGGGTGATCCCCTAAGATCATGAAGGAGAAAACCAACCAGAGTGGTTAGGATAGAGATGGAGTCCTTCGTCCAGATTGCTGAAGGCAGTTAAATTTCATGATCAAGCCATGTTCTCAGCAGGAGGAGCTGAAGAATTTTGTCATACCTTTTCATTAATATCTCTACCCCCTCATTAATTGTTCAGCAGTGAAGTTTGATTTCTACTGTCATGGGCATTCCCTTTTCTAGAAATATTTAAGACATTCAGTATCTCCATTAGGTGTCTTTGTTTACCACGATAAACCACTGACCATCAATTGACTGATTATGTGCTAGTCTAATTAAAAATTGATAATTAATCACCCAGAAACTATGTGTCTTGGGTTTTTCATTACTCTCCTCTATTTGTGTATGTGTGTGTGTTTGTGTATGTGTGTATATTCTGTGATTTCCATATCTGACAGTATAAAAATTGTCTGAATACAAAAATATAACAAAGAGAGAAGAGGAAATTATACATGCATATACATATACATATATATATACATATTTATATATAGATGTAGATAGAGATATGCATAAATGTGTGTATCCTCTTTGACTTCCATATCTGAGAGTAGAAAAGCCTTCTTTAAAAGATAAAAAAAGAGTCAGAGGAAAATAATTTCAAAGAGAAGAATTCTATACACACATTCTCTCTCTCTCTCTCTCTACATACATATGTGTGTACATGCACTTCTATGTATATGTATATGTATATGTATATGTATATGTATATGTATGTCTCTATGTCCATCTGTCTATCTATCCATATTAAGTTACTTCATCTCTTCAGAGGATTTTTGCTGTTATGTGAGAGTCAGTCTCTTTTGCAGTAGAGATTACAACTCACTTTGACTTCTACCTCCTTCAAAATAACAGATTAAAAAGAGTAGCAGCAAGGGATTCATTTAAGAAAAGAAGGTGACTCAGAAAAGCACAAGTTCATTTACCACCACTATGCCTGACTTTTGTGTGTCCCTGGACTTCCACAAGGATTTCTACTGAGGATGGTATCAGGCTCCTTTTATCTTCAGAAGGCACTTCTACTGTCAAGTGTGAGCATAATAGAGGAGAGAGGCATGGAACCTTTATGCTACTAATGAGAATACCAGATAGAATAAAAAAAAAAAAAAAGAATGAAACCTTGATGATGATGATTCACAAGGTTTATTCACAATTCAGCTATTTCCTGAATCTCAAGGAATTACCAGTCTAGTATGGTCTATCCTGAAGCACAGAGGGCAAATCAAAAGATGCTGTTCTGCCTTGTGTTTGTCATTTTAAAGGGCTAAGTAGAGTATTTTCCAACCACAGGAGCAGGTGGTTAAATGAGTTTTCCAGCATTAATTCTGTAAGAAGCCCACACAGCAAGACAAGCACTGCAGAGAAGTCTATACAAAGTCACAAACAAAGTCACTGTGCCTGAGCTTGTCATCTTCATAATAGACTCTGTCATTTATGAGTTCCCTTTAGTGTCTCTACTGAAATACTTTCACCTGAGCCATCATGGAACAGTGCAGAACTGCAAGAATAAATCTGTCACTGTGTTCCAAGTACTACAACTGATTGCCTAAGTGCGAGAAGTTTCAGAAGAGCATGGTCACTATTATATGTTTGTGACTGTGTTGTGTATTTTTGACTGAATGTGTGTGTCTTAGAGACAGAGAGAGACCGACAGAGAGAGACAGAGAGACAGAGACAGAGAGAGAAAGGGTGGGGCAGAGGCAGAGATAAAGGACAGAGATTGAAAAAAAGACAGAGTAACTCAAAATGAAAAGGAAGAAACTCTTCTGGTATACAGTATTATTCACAGCATTTTTTTTTCATTCAAAAATGATAATTACTTCACCTTTGCATTTGCTTAAATGAAAATATCATCAGCAAAAGACAGCTCATTTTCTTCCTACTGGTTTGCTTCTTCTAAGTGCCTTAACAACAAACTCCATTTGTCTGTCTATATCTAATATTTAAGGATAGTCATCTTTCAAAACATTCTCACTTACCTTCAGAAGAATGTCAGAAGAAGGGGAAAAAATGATCCTAAAAGCTCTAAATTAAATTAAACCATCAGCTAGAATTTTTTTTTTTTTTTGCTTAGACCTGGCACAGGTTGTTATTATTGTGTTGCTGGTATTTTTTTTTAAGGACACAAGAAATCATTTTCGATCAGCCATTATAGTAAGTTTCTTGATGTCAATATTCCACAGATCATTGGAGAATATAATCACTCAAATCACTTCAGTTGTGGAATCTTGCATATTTTTGATCTACAGATAAAAAAAAATTTTAAACAATTTTCTGAAGGCTTTTGTTTAGTGTTTCTTTGGTCCATTTTGTTTTTGTTCCAAAAAGACAAATGTTTTCTTATTATAAATGAATACTAAAGTTCTACTTTGATGCTTCATTGTGACAATGAGCTGACTCCATGTTTTAAAAAGTGATGTAAGTGCAACAAAAGTCACAAGTACTGGCCTCAAGTCTTCTTTTTTTTTCCATTTGTCTGAATACAGCCTTGAATTCTGAATAAAGTCTGATAAGGATGAAAATTTAACAATGACAATAGTAATTATGATGTTATGGATGCTGTTTATTATAATGATAATAATGAATAACCCTATCAAATCTCAAACCATTATCCCTAAGCAGGGACAGAAATGGCAAATTAATGGAAGGTCTGAAAGTGTGATCTATGGCAGGGACTCTACGTGCACTGTGACTGCTATGGTAGCTATGAGGTCCTATGTTGTGGTAGAAAGAAAACTAGATTTAAAGTCAGAGACCCACAGTTCAAGTGACTTTTCTGCTACAACAGTCTTGGCCTTGGACAAGTAACTTAACTTCCTTTTTTTTTTTTAACAATGATCAACACAATTTTAATGTGGATGAAACAGGAAAAAGATGCCTTCCAGAACTTACATTTCTTCTTTTTTTAGCATTTACATGGCACTTAATGTCTGCAAAATATTTTTTTATGGCTTCTACAGCAGAATGTATTTATTTTCTTTTTTTTATTCTTTTTTTTATTTTTAGTTTTCAACATTTACTTCCACAGATTTTGAGTTCCAAATTTTCACCCCATCTTGCCCCTCCCCCACCCCAAGATGGCATGCATTCTGAATACCCCTTCCCCTAGTCTGCTTTCCCTGCTATCTATCCCCCTCTTCCCTTTCTATTTTCCTGTAGGGCAGGATAGATTTCTGTACCCCATTTCCTGTATTTCTTATTTCCCAGTTGCATGTGAAAACATTTTTTTTAAACACGTGTTTTTAAAACTTTGGGTTCCAAATTTTCTCCCTTCCTTCCTCCCCACCCACTCTCATTGAAAAGCCAAGCAACTCAATATAGGTTATACATGTGCAGTTATGCAAAACACTTCCATAGTAGACATGCTATGAAAAACTAACTCTATTTCTCTCAATCCTATCCTGCCCCCCCCCATTTATTCTATTCTTTCTTTTGACCCTGTCCCTCCTCAGAAGTATTTGCTTCTGTTTACCACCTTTCCCAATCTGCCCTCCTCTCTATCATCTCCCTACTCTCTTGTCCCCTTCCCCTCCTATCTTCTTGTAGGGTAAGGCAGATTTCAATACCCAATTGAGTGTGTATGTTATACCCTCCTTAAGTCAAATCTTATGAGAATAAGATTCACTCATTTCCTCTCACCTTCCTCCAGTTCCACTCCACTGTAAAGCCTTTTCTTTTCTGTTTTTTTTTCTGAGATAATTTACTCCATTCTACCTTTCCCTTTCTCCTTCTCCTAATATAATCCTCTCTCACCCCTTAATTTTCTCCTCCAGCTATGACCCCTTCATCTTCAACTTACCCTGTGCCCTCTATCTATCTATCCATCTATCTATCTATCTATCTATCTATCTATCTATCTATCTATCTACACAAACATATAATTTTTTCCCTCTAACTATCCCAATACCAACAAAGGTCTCATGAGTTACAAATATCATCTTTCCATGCAGGAATGTAAACAGTTCAACCTTAATAAGTCTCTTATGACTTTTCTTTCCTGTTTAACTCTTCATGTTCCACTTGAGTCTTGTATTGGAAAGTCAAATTTTCTATTCAGCTCTGGTCTTTTCATCAAGAATGCTTGAAAGTCCTCTATTTCACTGAATGATCATTTTTTCCCCTGAAGAATTATACTCAGTTTTGCTGGGTACGTGATTCTTGGTTGTAATCCTATCTCCTTTGCCCTCCGGAATATTATATTCCATGCCCTGTGGTCCCTTAATGTAGAAGCAGCTAAATCTTGTGTTATTCTGATTGTGGTTCCACAATACATGAATTGTTTCTTTCTGGCTGCTTGTAATATTTTCTCCTTGACTTGGGAACTCTGGAATTTGGCTACAATATTCCTAGGAGTTTTCCTTTGGGGATCTCTTTCAGGAGGAGATTGGTGGATTCTTTCAATTTCTATTTTGCCTTCTGGTTCTAAAATATCAGGGCAGTTTTCCTTGATCATTTCTTGAAAGATGATGTCTAGGCTCTTTTTTTGATCATGGCTTTCAGATGGTCCAATAATTTTTAAATTCTCTCTCCTGGATCTATTTTCCAGGTCAGTTGTTTTTCCAATGGGATATTTCACATTGTTTCTAATTTTTCATTCTTTTGGATTTGTTTTACAGTGTCTTGATTTCTCATAAAGTCTCTAGCTTCCAATTGTTCTATTCTAATTTTTAAGAAAGTATTTTCTTCAGTAAGCTTTTGGACTTCCTTTTCCATTTGTCCAATTTTGCTCTTTAGGGCATTCTTTTCTTCATTGGTTTTTTGGACCTCTTTTGCCATTTGGGTTAGGCTATTTTTTAAGGTGTTATTTTCTTCAGTATTTTTTTGGATCTCCTTTAGCAAGCTGTTGATTTGTTTTTCATGATTTTCTTGCATCACTCTCAGTTTTTCCTCTACTTCTCTTACTTGCTTCTCAAAATCCCTTTTGAGCTCTTCCAAGGCCTGGGACTGATTTATATTCTTCTTGGAGGCTTTGGATGTAGGAGCTTTGGCTTCATTGTCTTTTTCTGGTTGTATGTTTTGATCTTCTTTGTCACCAAAGTAAGATAAAATAGTCTGACTCTTTTTGTGCTGCTTACTCATGATTCCGGCCAATTACTTGAGTTTTAAACTCTTTGTTAAGGTAAGAGTCTGTTTCCAATGTGGAGAATGTACTGTCCCAAGCTTCAGGGGTTTGTACAGCTGTTTTCAGAGATACTTCTAGGGACCTGAAAAATGTCAGTTCTTCCAAGGTGCTATGATAAGGGGCGAGGTTTTTCCTCTCCACAACCACAACAAGCTCCACCACGTCAGTGCTCCTACTCGCCCCAGGACTGCCCTTCAGAGCTGTGACCCAGATCCAACCACTGGTAAAGCAAGAGATTCCTGCCTCAGCACTGGCAAAGAGATCCCAGCAATCCCCATCTGATCAGCCACTTGATTCCCCCTCAGTCTGTGGGCCAGAAGCTTGGAAGCCAGCTGCTTCCCTCGGGGTGGCTGAGATCTAGCTTTTTCTCTCACTGCAGTCACCGACTTTTCCCACTGACCTTCTAAATTGTCTTTGGAGTTCGTGGGTTGAGAAGTCTGGAAACCGCCACATCTGCCAACGATTCAGTCCTCTGAGGCCTGCTCCAGGGTTGCTGAGGGGCCTGAGCACCCATGCTGCACTGTGCTCCTCTCTCCGCTCGGTGCGATATACCTTTCTGATCAGCCATCCAGGTTGTCTTGGGCTGGAAATTTGTTTTACTCTGGTTTTTTGTGGGTTCTGCTGCTTTAGAATTTGTTTAGAGCCATTTTTTGTAGGTATTTGGAGGGGTTTGGGGGAGAGCTCTAGCAAGTCACTGCTTTCCCTCCACCATCTTGTCTCCCACTTAACTTTTTTAGGACTCAATTTCTTCTTAATGGGAAGCATGGCACAGTGCAGAAGACTCAGAAAATTGAGTTTATGGATCTGGGTTCAAATTCTGGCCCTACCACTACTACCCAAGTCCAAGCTTACAAGTCATGTTACCATTCTGGGCCTCATTTCATCTGTTCAATGAGGACTTTGGCTTAAAAAACAAAAAAAAAACAAAAACAAAAACAAAAACAAAAACTATATGATCACTTCCCATTCTAAGCCTATAATCCTATGATCTCAGTTCCTGTCAGGAATCCTGAAATTGCTGGTTGGCTGGGCTTTGCCTGTACAACTAATTGAGTTAGCACTATGATCAGAGTGGTAAAACTGTTCCAATGAATCAAAGAAACAAATTAGGAGGCACTCAAAATCATTAGTTTGATCAGCTTGTCATGGAGGAAAGCTGAGCAAATTATATTTTGCAGGTCCTATTACCAGAAGGAGGCAATATACATCAGGACAAATCAGAAATTCTTCCACACAGATAGTACTGTGCACTAAGGGAAAAATGCTTATGAAATAGATTGAACATTTGAATGTCTTTATTGTGGGCCCATAACAGAAAATAACAAAAAAAAGCAAGAGATTTTGCCAGTTATAGTCACAGATTGCATAAATCTTTTCTGAATGTATGATTAATAACCATAATTTTATATAAAACAATAGTATGTTGCTTAGCAATGCAGGTCAAATATAAAAAATAACTTTATTCCTGAATCCTGACTAGATTAAATCAGAATATAAATTGAGGATTTAATTGAATCCAAAGAGGAAAAAACTGAACAACTTTCAGGAATTAATACAAATTCCAGAAGAACTACAAATGAATAGGGAAAAAAAAGTCAGTGTATCTAATGATTTTATTTTCTGCTAAAGACAAGGTTTATTAGAACATCCATCATATTGGGCAGACTCTTAAGGAGTCTGAACATTAGAAGCTATTGACTAAATTATAAGAATCTGACCAGTTGCTAGTTTTTAAGAACCTGAGCAGTGGCTAGATTATAAGAATCCCAGCATCTTAATAATGACAAGATGGACCTTATATACAGAAAATCTGTGGGAGGGATTTAGGAGTGGCCAAGTAGTCTATGAGGTATTAGAACTCCAGGAGTGGCCAAGGGAGAATGGAGCCTAGACATGATAAAGGGTGGGAAGTGGCCTGGGACCATAGGGAGGTATGGAATTACAGCCTCAGGAGAACACCAGAGATTTGGTCATGTGGGAAAGTCTAGGGTTTTCCCTTTTTGGGGTCTAGATCCCATCCTCATCATTCCCCTCTCAAACAAATGGGACCCAAATTATTTCGGTGTAAGGGGTGAAAGTCTCGTCTTCTGAATTTGCTTCCTGCTGATCTCTAATAATTTTTAAGACAAGATAGGCATAAATAGAATGGAATGTTGAAAAGTTCTTTTTGTATTTGAAGGTGAATACCAATAATAGATTAGCTAAATCTATGCAGAATAATTAAAAATACCTAATATCTGCATCATAAACAATTGCATTCTCCCCAAATACTTGACAAAAAATATAATGAAATTGTCTAGAAACATTCCAAAAGACAGAGATTATATACCACAATGGAAGAAGTCACTTTAAAAAAATATTGAAGAGACAAGGAGATTACATTACTTCTTAACCAACATGTACAATGTAAAACTTGAATAGCACGACAACCAGTTAAAGGAAATTAGAAAAGTAGTGACCATTCCTCATATAATTAAATTGTGTTTTATACTTATACAAAGCAGTCACAGTTTATTTTGCTCAAAAAATTTATAAACAATTTGAAGAAATAATATAATGTTGCAATGGGGGAAAAGTGTCACAAAGTCCCAGGATTGTAAAGAGCAACTCATCATAGATTTATTGACTATGGAAGATCAGAAAACACTGTAAAAATTGCACTGGCTTTATCAAGGACCAAAAGTCCTTGACACATTTTTGAATTCATGTCTTAGTTGTGAATTGCATATGATATTAAATACTTCTAAACAGAGTGAACTGCTAAAAACATTTGATATCCATATAGATAATTACTTTTATGCTTCCAGCACAATAATATCAAAAACAATTGACAAAAAATTAGACAGTTTTCAAGGATTCAGTTTAAAGTCTACTATATTCTTCTTAGCCTTAAATCTATGAACAATCCTGAATAAGAGTGAATATGACTACAAGTCAAAGTTAGAATCGTATCAAATCATCATATTAATTATTTGATGTATGAGGATGCAATCAGGTTACATGGCTTTATTGAAAAAAAATAAAAGAGCTATTTCATCTCCTGGAAACGATTCAGTGACACCAAAATATCATATGGACTTAATAAGTAATGTTTGCCAAGGAAGAAAGAAAGAGTGAAGGACCTAGACTTCTTTTTTTTTTTACCTCAAATTGAGCCAAAGGTCAAATTGCAAAAATAGGTGAAGGTAGTGTAGTGTTTAAAAATAATGTTGTCTTATCCTTGCAAGACATAATCATCAGATTACCAAGAACAGTAATGATTCTATGTGTGTTAAAATACTTATAAACTTACGGAAGTAAAAACTTAATGGGAAGAACACAGATCAATTAAAATTTACTGTAAACCAGTCCTGTTTGTTGTTGTTCAGTCATTTTTCAGTCATATCCAATATTTTTGACCCCATTTGAGGTTTTATTGGAAAAGATACTGGACTGTTTTGCCATTTCCTTCTCCAGTTCGTTTTACAGATAGGGAAATAGTTGAGGCAAACAGGATTAGGTGGCTTGCACGGGGTTGCACATCTCTTAATTGTTTGAGCATGGATTTGAACTCAGGTCCTTTTGACTCCAGGGCCAGCACTCTATCAATTGTGCCATGTAGCTAGCTGCTTGTACTTTTGGTCTAATAAAATGAACAACATAGTTTGAAAGTTGTACAAGCAAAAAATCATGCAATTTTAATGAAGCAAAGAGGTCATCACTTCAACACAACTTGAGAAAGATTCAAACTTAACTTAACTAAAAGGATCATCAGGATTGATGGATTTTCTCAGAGCACACAATAAATAAGTTATGATTTAAAAAAAAAAGTTTAGAAGAAACGGGTCTCAATTAACAAGGACTGGTAAGGTATATATAATTGGATTTGCCAGACATAAAAAGTGGTTTATCTCTGGATTGAATTTATAACATCTAATGTGAAACAACAAAATCAAAAAGTGATACAAACCCCAAATATCCTTGAGAATACAAAAGAAACATTGTTTTAAAATTACAGACAGGCATTATAGACATTACAGACATTTCAGACAGAACCATTGCTTATAATCAACCAACTATAATACTGATCTATAAATATTTAAGAAAAATGACTTTAATCAATGTTGCTATAATGAAGATATAATTTCCAAACTACATAGAATGAAAACATTTCAAAATACAGCATTCTAATTTTTAGAAATTAAAATAATGTTATAACAGAATGAGGTATACATCATCCTTGTGATCCTACTGTCTGCTACTAAAGTTGCTATGTGTACCCTTCCAAAAACATACCTACGTTGGGTTTCAGAGGATATGCTGGCATCCCAATATTCTTATTCAATTTCAAAAGTGATTATTTTTCTCACTTAGGGCAATTAGGAGCAAAATACAGAGAGCCCTGGCCCTGCAATCAGGTGGACCAAAGTTCCAATCTGGCCCTTGACACTTACTACCTTAAGCAAGTTATTTAAACTCTGTGTTAGTTTATACAATTACAAAATAAAGGGTAATTAAAGTACATTCTTTCCAGGGTTGTTTTGAGGATCAAATGAGATAATATTTATAAAGTGCATAGCACAGTGTCTTACACATAATATCTGCTATATAAAAATGATAATAATCATGATAATAATCATTATTATTATTTTATGTTGCTGAGACACATTTGACTCTTTGTGACCCCCATTGAACATAGTGTGCTAGCATTGTCCATGGAGTTTTCTTGGCAAAGATATTGGAGTGGTTTGCCATTTTCTTCTCTAGTAGATTAAGGCAAACAGAGGTTAAGTGATTTGCCCAGGGTCACACAGCTTGCAAGTGTCTGAGACCAGTTTTGAACTCAGGTCTTACTGACTCCAGGCCCAGCACTGTGTCCACTGAAACACCTAACTGCCTTTATTATAATTATTATTACTATTGCCTATATAACACTTCTCAAATCATTAAATATAAAATAATACTACTGAATTCAACACCTGATTCTTGGACTTCTTTTAAACTACATTAAAAAAAAAAGATGAGAAGAATGAAATAGAAACAACAAAAACAACAATAACAACAACAACAACAATAATAATTGCTTACATGGATTGATTGAACAGTGCTTGAAGTCAGATTATGAGGAGTTAGGGATAAATACATGAGAAAAACTAACAAAGAATGAAATGAAATTCATTTTAGGAGTACACACAGGTTTACACAGGTGTCATCCAACAATCCCTTCACAAGCAATATAGTACAGTTCAGTGCAGGGCCTGGGTTGAGATTCCTAAGAGCAGTTCCATATTCCCAATTATTAGTGTTCTTTTGTCAATATCCAACCAGGAATCAGTAGCAACACTCAGCACTATGGCTGCAAATGGTTGCTATTCATTCTCAAAAAGAACCAAAACAACATTACTATGATAGAGTCAAGGTGCAGTGTGTCCAACTGTGTCTGATCAGACCAAAATGAGCTTGGAAGGCTCTACTACAGGTCAGGAACAAATATCCACATGAACATTTGGAATGGAGATGTTTCTAAATGTGTGCATTTCATGTTTCTTTTGAGTTATTGCAATTCTGCTTCTTTCATAGAGTCAGTACTTTCTTTAATATGGGCATGTTATGCTGGGCAGTCTCCCATGCATTGTAATTGATTCCAAAGTTCTTTAGAGAGAACTTGAGAGTATCCTTGTATCACTTCTTCTGACCTCCATGGGAGTGTTTGCTTCCATAAAATAGTCTTTCAGTCAAATTATATTTTTGGCATTTGAGCTATGTGGCTGGCCCATCAGTGTTGCTGTCACTGCCTTAGAGTTTGAATGCTTAGCAGTTTATCTCAAGAAAGGACCTCAGTGACTGGTACCTTATCTTGCCAGGTGATCTTCAGAATCTTCCTGAGACAATTCAAATGGGAGTAATTCAGTTTCTTGGCATGGCACTGGTCCATCATCCAGGTTCCACAGACATAAAACAATGAGGTCAGTACAATGGCTCTGTAGACTTTCTGTTTGGTTGGTAGTTTAAGTACCTCTTCTCTCCCATACTTTCCATCAGAGTCTCTGAAACAGTGAGCTAGCTCTGGCAATGAGTACATTAACCTCATCATCTGTGTGAAAATTCCTGGAAAGTATACTGCCAAGATAAATGAACTTATCCACAGCATTCAATATTTTGCTTTTGTAGTAACCAATGATTCCATATCTGGATGATGTGGTGCTGGCTGGTGGAGAACTTCTTTTTTCTTGCTTTTGTTAGGCCAAAATTAGCATAAGGAACAGAGAATCCATCCATACTTTGTTGCATCTCAATCTCCAAGGTGAGATTGAATGCACAATCATCTGTGAACAAAAAATCTTACACCAGCTCTCCCTCCACTTTATCTTATCTTGAAGCGTTTTCAAGTCAAATAATGTACCATTAATGATGACAAACAATACTGATAGACTTCACCAGGAAACCACAAGCCCTCATAATTGATACTATCAAAGGCCTTGAACACATTAATGAATGTTTTGTACAGACCTCTGTTCCGTTCTTGGTATTTCTGCTTGAGTTGTTGGGTAGCAAACACCATATCAACCATTCCTCTGCCCTTTCTGAAGCCACACCAGCTCTCAGGTACATGATCATCTCCCAGGTGAAGGATTAGCCTATTGAGGAGGACTCTGGCAGAATCTTGCCAGAAATGACTGAGAGAACCCCTCCATGATTATTACAGGAAAATCTATTTCCTTTACCTTTATAGAAACGTACAATGGAGACATCCTTAAACTCCAAAGGGATAACATCTTCTTGCCATATAACCTGGAATATTTTAGATTTTGTATTAGCAGTAGATTTTGCCTTGTAAAAATATCAGCTGGAATAGAATTGGCTCCAGGAGCTTTGCCATAAGAAAGGATCCTGATGGCATTCAAAACCTCTTCTTCAGTTGGAAGTTTATCTAGAGAGGAACTGACTTTAACCTGAGATATACAGTTAATGGCTTCCTTCAGCATTGATTGATGATGATTGGTTGAGAACATTATGGAAATGTTTAGTCCATTTCTCCAAGATCATGTCCTTATGACTAACCAAGATGACTCCAAAAGCACTGAGTACTTGAGATGCACCAAAGGTCTTTGCCCATAAATAGCCTTCACGGCATCATGAAAACACTTTAGGTTGTTACTATCAGCATAAAACCGAATTTCATCTGCCTTCTTACTGAGTCATGAATCCTGCATCTCTCTCAGCTTTATTTGCATTTTACTTTTGATGGAGTTAAATGCTGCCTTCTTAGAGGCTGATGAAATATCCTTCTGGTAGGCCCTATATAGTTCTTATTTTTCATTTATCAACTTCTGAATTTCATGACTTTCTGATTTTCATCAAATCAATCTTGATGTTTGCAAGTATTCTGCTCCAGATGACTAAATGCAGTGTTGCACACCAAATCTTTGAAAGCTGTACACTGCCTCTCCATGGTTGCCATCTATATGTTGGCTCAGCTTTCCCTCCAAGTTACCAATGAATTATTGCTGTTTAGAAAAATGCTCTAATCTGTTGACATTAAGTCTTCTAGTAGTTGGCTTGCCTTGGGGCTGTTGCTTTTGTTGAATGAGAATGTTAAATTTGGAGAGGTTAAGTCTATGATCAGTTTAGCACTCTTCACCACACATCGCCTTTGTCATTCTCATGTCTGGTCAGTCTCTTCTCACAATGACATAGTCTATTAAATGCCAATGTTTGCTGTGAGGGTGCATCCATGAAATTTTATTTCATTTAGATAAATGGAAGACATTGTTGATGATGAGAAGGTCATGAGAGGCATAAGCCTTCAGAATTAAGTGACTATTGCTATTGTTGTTTCTGACTCCATTCCTCCCAAGGATTCTCTGCCATGTCTGGTAGTCTATGCATACAAGCTTGTTGACTAGATTAGTTTGATTATGGAACCTATACCAGCCTCAGAGTATTCCCCTTCACTTTAGCCACTTCAGAAAAACCTGTATCCAGCTCCAATTTTAATAAGTTCTCCTTCATTTGCTATCCTTATTTTACTCAGGGCTTCCATTTGGATGTGAAACCTGCTGAGTTCTCTTGCAACAAAAAAGTGTTCATCATTCAGGTCTACTGGCTTTCATGTTGTCCATAAACATGTACACATTCCATATACCAATGGTGTATGGAATCATTTCTGCAAAAATATTTGTACTTTTTTTTGTGTGTGCGGGGCACAGTCAGGGTTAAGTGACTTGCCAAGGGTCACACAGCTAGTAAGTGTTAAGCGTCTGAGGCTGGATTTGAACTCAGGTCCTCCTGACTCCAGTGCTTTATCCATTGTGCCACCTATCTATCCCTGTACATTTGTGATTTGTTTGTGTGTGTGTGTGTGTGTGTGTGTGTGTTTTGACTGCAGGGTGGGATCCCTACCTTCTGCATAAGCAGGTCAGAGTAGGGTGAAGCAGACAATTTTGGGGGCACCTTTTCTCACCCCTTCCTCACACCAGAAGTCAGGCTGTATAGTGCTTAAAAAGGCCATTCAGTTACCCAGACACCAGCCAAATCTGAAAGCTGCATCACTCTGGTGAGGTGCTCCTGTGGTTTGGGCCACCTGTATGTAGGGTTGTGACTATAGCTACCAGTGTATCTGAACCTACTGCTTCATCACTTACCTGTACCAAGAGGACTCTGAGGTAGGAAAAAATGGTAAAATGGGTGGTGTCTTTTGATTCATACATAAATTGTATTTAAATGAGGCAGAGTTGTTTGAAGTCATTAGCCTCACTCTCTTTTCCAGAATCATCAAAGTCCAGTGGCAAGACAAAATCAAGATGACTGGCTATGGTTTGGGATGCAGTGGAAGACCTTAGCATGTTAGATATCTAATCAATCTCTAGGCCTCCACAATGCCTGTTTCTGCTGTCTTTGTGGCCATCGGAACAAATTGTTCTTGTCCACTAGGAGAAGTCTTCACATGATTGCTGTAAACACCCTCCATACTCACCAAAGGACTTGAGACCCTTTGGTTACCTTCATCCTGGTTTAACCCATCTGTTGAAATAGTTTACTGGGGTGTGGCTATTGTACATGCTACAGCTTCTTGGAGCCACATATGAGAGTTGAGTGAATCGGGGATACCCCAGAGGTAGAAAGTAGCCCTGAAAAGGGCCTGACAGCCCCTCACCCCAGAGGTACTAGTCTTCCCTGAACACACGCTATATCCCATGGCTGCAAATAGTGAGCAATTCAAAGTTCAGTATACAACTAGGGACTTTTCTTCTGCTTTGGGCTTTAACAATATTAAGAAAGGAAGGAGTGCTAAATTAGCAGTGTGTTCCTGCCTTGTCATTGAGGGAAACAAATCAAGCACTAAGAGAAGCTGTTTATGGGAAACTGGACTTTAGCAGAAAAGCAAAACTTAAGAGACAAATTCATAATTATTATAAGTAATAATGAGGTCTGTATAGAATTTTGACTTTTTAGGGTGATTCACTGGTCCCTATTTCTTCCAGGACCAAATATAAAATCCTCTATTTAGTTTTAAAGTCCTTTATCACCTGAACTCTTTTGAGTTTTTCACTCTTATTATACCTTGCTTCCCTCCATATACCCTGTAATTCAATGACACTCGTCTCCTCACTGCTCCTTAGACAAAACATAACTCTGGATATCTTGACTCTAGGTGTTTTTGCTGACTCTCTCCATTGATGGAACTCTCTCTCTCTCTCTCTCTCCTCAGCTCTGCTTCCGGGTTTCCCTCAAGTTTTAGCTAAAGTCCCACATTCTGCAACAAGCTCTTTCTGCCTCTACTTGACCTTGGTACCTATCCTCTGAGATTACCCTCAATTTATCCTTTATATATATCTTGTTTATACAAAATTGTTACCTTGTTTTCTCCCCAATTATACTGTGAGCTCCTTGAGAAAGGGGACTATATCATTTGTGCGTGTGTGTGTGTGTGTGTTTTTTTAATTATTATTATTTTCTTTCTATCTCCAGCACTTTAAAAAGTACCTGGTACATCGTACTTTAATAAACGATTGTGGACTGGTTTGTAATTCATCTTCTATCATTATCATTATCACCATTATCACCATTGTCATCATCATCACAACTGATTTCATTTTTTTTTTTGTTTTATTGCCTCAGCTACAACCCTGCAATCAGGGTAGCTCAAATATCAAATTTTGTACCTTTGAGTTTTACATTAGATCTCAGTGGCAATTGCTTTAAAATGTTAAGAAGTTTAGGTGATTAAACAGCACAAATCCTCGATCATTCACCAACAAAGAAAAAAGCTCTGACCTTCTCAAAACCTTATGATGCTTTGGGGTTAAGGAGTATGAGGATAGTGCCGACAGTGCAAGTGGGGGCAAGAACAATCAGAGTGAACTCAGAACTGGGAGCAATTGTTAGCTAAGCTTCTCTCTCCACTGCAGGTAAGAGTTCCAAATATATTGTTCAGTTATGATAAATCTATTGGGAATTCCATGCATAACATAAATAATTCAAAATGTTGAAACTATTCTGATTTAATTACTCATTTTAAATTCAATTGTGTACCTCATAAGTTTACAAAGAAATATGTGTGTGTGTACACACACATATACAAATATACATACACTATACATATGCAATTACATATATATATGCATATGCATATATGCATTGCATATGTATGTATGTATGTGTGTGTATTTATATATACCATTAGACCTGATAGGGACCTTAGTTGTGATCTAGACCAGCATCATTATTGTGTAGATGAAGAAACTAAGGCTCATTTAAATATATTCACTTGCAAAAGCCAAAAAGCTAGTTAGTGGCAGAACTAGGACTATAAGTTAAGGTTTCTTGACTCCAGTTCCAGCGTATGTATCTCTGCATCATAGTATATGACTTTACTTTTTCTGAAATATTTTACTTTTCACGAAATTTTCTTAGGGAAAAAAAATTATTGGTATTATCTGTATGAAACAATCACATGAAGAAATACTGTTTTCTGATTCCTTAATATGTGAATAGAATTGGGCTAGGGACTAGACCTGTGATTTTACTGATATAAGGAACTTTGGGTTGAGGAAACTCCCTCTACCAATTCAGGTGGATAGATTCTTTGCTACTTATGATATTTGACAGTTACTTAGAGCCTTGATAGATTAAAAGACTTGCCTAGGGTCATGCAACTAGTATGTCTCAGTAGTAGAACTTCTACTCTTCAATTCTCCATATTAAATGGAGAGCTCCCTATTCCTTCCACAATCCTTCCTTTAAAACATCAATAATATCCATAAAAAATAATTATCCAATAGTGAAGAAGTAAAGGTGAGAAAGGAGGAAAGAATCACTGGAAAGTAACAGGAGTTAATGGGAATACACTCGATTCATTGCAGAAACTCTTTTAGGAAGAGTATCTACCAGGGGCAGCTAATTGGTGCAATGGATAGAGCTAGGCCAAGAGTAAGGAAGACCTGAGTTCAGATATGACTCTAGGCAAGTCAATTAATGTTATTTGCCTCAGCTTCCTCATTTGCAAAATGAGCTTGAAAAAGAAATGACAAACCACTCCAGTACCTTTGCCAAGAAAACCCCAAATGGGGTGAAAGTCACATACAGCTAAAAAATGACTTAACATATTTTCTACAATAATAACATATGCATTTCTGGAGTATTTTAACATTTACATTTTTTTTCATCTTTTTGAAAGTAACAATAATCCTATGAACAATCAAAGGAAAGTGTTATTGTGACCATCCTACAGATGAGAAATCTGAAGCTCTGGAAAGTTAAATGATTTTTAAAAGTCATACTGGCTCTCAAATGGTAGAACAGGATATTAAATTTATATCTTCTGAATCCAAACTACCCCTATGGGATCCTCACAATTATCATTTTGTTTTTCAGAAATATTTCTGAATATTAGAGCAAATATCCTGGGCCATTTCTTGTTGTTTTTGTTCAGTCATTTCAGTTGTGTCTGAGACCAGATTTGAAATCAAGAAGATCAGTCTTCTTGACTCCCAGCCCAGAATCTATCCACTGAACCACCTACCTGCTTCTAGTTCCTGCCATAAAGGATATTGCAAACTGAGGCAAAAATATTCCCACAATAAAATCAATAAGGAAAAACTACACTGTATAAAATATGAGTCAATATTCCAACAAAATTCTCCCCCTTCTGGCTCCTTAGGGAGTCACAGGTCACTCACCCATTATTGTTCCCCTTCTACCATGCCTGAAGCATGTCATATACATCTCCCACCCCAAATAAAATTGTTGGTTTTTTTTTCTTCTAAATATTTTTACCCAGACTCATCTCTGAAGCACAGATTAGAGCCAGGACCTGATTATTTTAAGGCACATAAAATCAATTGTGTAAATCAATATCCAAAAAAGTAAGCATGAAGAAAAGAAGAAAACGAATACGACAAGAGGTTCCATGCCCACTATACATTTGTTCCTGCTAGAAGAGTCAACCATTGCTAACAGATATTTCTGGCAACAGGAAATTATTGAATAATGTTGCAATTGAGTGCTTTTGACTCTCTCTGCCTGTACATGAAACACTGGGGCACAGGAGTACAACTATAGGCTAATGAAGCAAACTGTGATCACCCTACCACATCTTGCTGCTTAATTTACTCTTCTCCCCTAGAAAGCTTACCCTGGAGTGAAATGAAAACAAAAACTGACAGGAAGGAGTTCTCCAAATGTTTTCCCAACCTGATCCATTGTTCCCCACTTAGGAACTCTCAGCAGGTAAAAACCTACAATCCCTCTTGGCTGTTGTTTGACACCAATGATTTGCAGCAGGCTCTTCCCAGCAGCTGCTTTTATGGCTCCATTCTGGGAATGTAAAATGGGATGGATTGTCTGAGAAGAGAAATAGCAGCACAGAGTTTAAATTTCTTAGTGGGACTTAGTCAGAAGACCATTGGCCTTGGAAGCAGAAGCCTTGAAAACATCCCTGAGCAAGTTCCTTAACCTCTATGTTTCAGTTTCCTCCTCCTCATTACAGCTGACTTTTTATACCACTATTTAATGCTTTTAAAGTTTATTAAAAAATTATTTAAATGTTTATTTAAAAATCTAATTTTATCCTCACAACAACCCTGAAAGGAAAGGGCTGTTATAATTATCATTTCATAGGTGAAGAAACTGAGGAAGGGAGCTATCGGGACTTGCCCAAGAAAAAACAGCAAACATCTTCTATATATTGTACCACCTACCTACCAAAAACCTTCTTTGGGAAGGACTATGTTGTTGTTCAGTCATTACAGTTGTGTCCAACTTTTCATGACCCCATTTCAGGTTTTCTTGGCAAAGATACTGGAATGGTTTGCCATTTCTTTCTCCAACATTTTTTTGCAGGTTAGTAAAGTGAGGCAAAAAGGGTTAAGTGACTTGCTCAGCGTCACACAGCTATGTAAATGTCTAACTACTCCTGGATGCTCTATAGTTATCTATTCTACCTACCTACCTACCTACCTATCTATCTATCTATTTATCTATCTATCTATTTTATATTTATAAATTTATATCTACACCTGCCTCTATGTCTATATATGCATCTACAACTGCATCTTCATCCACATCTGTCTATATCTATGACTGTGTTGGATACACATTTTAAATTTTAAAGCATTATAAAAATAGATTTTTTAAACTGTAAATCACTTAACCTGTCAATGTCCCACATAACTAAGATAATAAATTGTAGAAAAGTTGACAAATTGCAACAGTGGAAGAAATTTCCTCACTTCAAATAACAAATAAATTTTAAAAATACTGTTATTTTCATTAATACTACCTTTTAAGGATACCAAAGAAGATAATTCCAAAAAAATTAAAATTTTAATTTTTAAAACTAGAATACCAATTTTCTTATTATTTATTTTTTAAAGAGCTAGATTTTTTTCTTTTAATTTTGAGAATGGTTTTTCCCCTGAATGAATGCAAGCTCATTGAGAACAGGAAATATCCAATTTTTATTCCATTCTATTTTTATCCTTAATACTTAAAATAGTGCCTAATATCCAGGGATTGTATTGAATCTATGATTTCATTTATATAGGAAGTGCTTAACAAGGAAATTCCCTCTACCAATGTAGGGCTACACCTTCTCTGCAATTTATAATCTAAGAGTTGCCTAGAACACAGAGAGGTTTAGTAACTTGCCTCAGATTACACAGCCATAGAGTAAGGACTTATGCATAGGTCATCCTGACTCTGAGGATAATCCTTTATCAAGTCCACCAAGATCCTTTTTATATGGCACATAACAGGCACTAAATAAACACTTGTTGATTGAATATTTATACATTGATAGGCTGCAGGACAGGGAGAGAGGAAAATCTGGACTCAACAAGTGTTACTCCTAAGATCTCCTAGCTGTAGGATCTTGGGTAGAACACAACCTCCTTGAACCTCAGTTTCTTCATCTGTGAAATGGGGATCATTATTGGAATTTCTAATTTACGGGGTTATTATGAGACTAGCTCCAATGAGATCATGGCCTTGAAGAGCTTTGGAAACTTTAAATTATTAGGTAAGTGACAATTACTATCATATTCAAATTTCACAGTGAAGAATACTTCTCACTGCTCTTTAATATCAAGTGGATGTGGTTCTCAAAGTAAGCATAACTACACAATAAAAGCAATTTAATAAATTATTTAATGTGAGAGACTAAGTATTAAAATAAATTGTGTTTAGTTTTTAGAAGACTAACAGATAGATGCTTGATGTAAATTGTCAAGTTTACAGGATGTAATCAAGGTAATAAAAACACACTGTGCCAGAAATAAATCTTTACCAATGACCTTTTCTCACTGAAAGAATACATTAACAAAAACTGTTAGGTAAGGAGATTTAACTTAAATTTCAAAAGGTAGTATGAAAGGATTCATTGCCATCTTGGTAGCTAAAAGCATCTTTGTTGGTTAAAGTGGGACAACACTTAAGAGTAGATTGGATCTATGAGATTTTGTTATGGATGCGATATATGTAGCCACAAAGTATTGTTCTGTGACTGATAATATTGACTTAAATCCATTGTAACACAACCCTAATTAACAGAAAGCTTGGAGAATTAGGTGGTTTGGGTAATTGAATTTTCTGATTAATCCAATTTAATCTAATGTATTAAATGCATTCCATTTTCACATACTATGTTAGATACCCTAAACTAAAAATTAAACCCTTTAAGGAAGATGATTGATATCTAATGATGTTTTCAGAAGCAATTTCACCACCAAAAGTCCTCTGCTGATCTTTCATTGAGGCTCAGAGATAACAAATTGTATTCTGCAAAAGAACCAGGCTATATAACTATTGAGAGTTTCATCAATAGAATGTTGGTTACTATATGACGAATGTCTTTGAACATGCTAAGCCATGAAAGGGACAAAAATACAAAATGGGGACTTACTGCTATGTAAGTCACCTTGCATTTCTATAGTAATGGAAGGAAGGAAGAAAATAAATATTTATTAAGTTCCTATTACATTCATGGTACTACACTAATCCCTTTACAAATACCATTTCATTTGATCCTCACAACAACCCTGGGAAGTACATGCTATTATTACATCCATTTTACAGTTGAAGAAACTGAGGCAGATAGTGTTTAAGTGTCTTGTCCTGGGTTATACAGTAGGCCAGTGTCTGAGCCAAATTTGAACTTAGGTCTTTCAAGCTACAGGCCCAGTGCACAACCTAGCTGTCTAGAGTTGTCTCATTGGCAGAAAAGAGAACAAATATTTAAGAATTGTAGCCTTTATTAAAAAAAATAAAATTATCATATGTTTTGGAATTCCATGTGCAATATTTGTCTAGAAACTGAAGCATTGATATGTTTTGAAAGAAATTAAATATTTTATATTTTGCTATTTACTGTGATAAATAGAACAGAAGACATATTGTAGCTAAATGGGAAAATATCTCGCAGTTTCTCTTTGGAGAGGTGAAAAAGGAATACACACACACACACACACACACACACACACACACACACACACACACATTTTCCAAAGGGGAGGGGAGGAATCATTTTGTTTCAAAATATCAACAGATATTTGATAATTACCTACTATCTATATAGAGTGCATTGTTCTGAAAATGGAGGATAAAAAAATTATTTAAGGCACAGACCCTGCTTTCAAGGAACTTACAATCTCATAAGGGTGATATAACATATACAAATGGAATGATACAGTTTAATGAACACTGGTTCTGGAGTCTGATTAATAGCATTCAAATTAGTATCTGTGACTCAAGGGTAACAATGTGGCTTTGGGGAAGTCATCTAACATTCCTGGAACTCACTTTCCTCATGTATCAAAAAAGGAAATTAGACTACATATTCTCTGTATCTTCATTGATGTAGGAAATATCCTCATAAGAATTGTTGGATAAAATAACTTATCAGAATACCTATTTCATATTGCAATAGGTGTGTGAGAATCATGGCTGTAGACAAGAGCCTGAAAGTGGCTTTTAAAAGTTTGTTTTGACTGTAATTTATGTAATATAGACTATCTAAAGTCAGTTCTCATTAACCAAGGATTCTTCACTTATTATGATTTTGGGGGTGGGAAGAGGGGGATAACAGTCTCTTCCTCTAATTTTCTTGATAAAAGAACTCCCAGTGAACAAATCTCTTTTTTTCCACCACTCAAACTAGTACTTATATAATAGTTTTGAGTCCCCTTAATATCTTCGGCAACTTTCTCTCATGATGTTAGAGCTTAACTATGTCCTTCTTAGAAAGGAGGATCAGAACTGAACATGATAGTTTAGATATCTGACTAATACAAACCATGGTGGCTTCTCTGTCTCTGTGTGTCTCTGTCTCAGTCCCTGTCTCTCTCTGTGTGTATGCATATATATATATATGTATATGTATATATACATACATATATATATTCTTTCTGAGACATACTATCTCACTATATCTTTCTATCTTGTCCTTGATCAGTGTTTTTTTAAACCTGAGACAGACTGTATAACTGTTACTTTTTATTTTATTACATCTGTTCTTTCAATGCATCCCACTAATATCTTTTTGAGTACTAATTTTCATATTTTCTGTATTTTAACAATCAATCTCTTCAAACTCTATATTGTCTCCAGATTTCATAATGATATCTGTGTCTTCTTCCAAGTCTTTGGTAAAAATTCATAGGATTATAGATCTAGAGCTGGATGGATCCTCAGAGGTCATATAGAACATCCTTGTCATTTTAGAGATGAGGAAACTGAGGTCCAGAGAAGTGAAGTGAATTTCCCTGGGTCATATAATTTGGAAAGTAGCAGAGCTGGGACTAGAATTCAGTTTCAATGATTCCCTTTTCTGTACTACAATTTCATTGATTTTTGGAGCACAGACTAATATTCTATAATGGTCATATTTACTTACTATTTGGCAAAAAGGAGTCTTTTTGATTGGCTTCTTAGCCAGAATTGGGTATGCATATAAAAGGCCTTTACTGGCCAAATCAGTATGATTTTGTTGTTTGTTTTTGTTTTTGCTCACTGTCGTGACTTCAAGTGAGGAAAACCAACTACAAATCTACTATCCACAGCTTGCTATTCCTTTTAAATATACAATAAAATTATCATGGACAAGAACTTAAAGGTCATTAACCTAACTCTCTTGTTTTAGAAATGATGACAGTCAAGGCCTCAAGTGGATCACTCAAAGTTCTGTAGCCAGGTGGTATAGCTAGAATGAAAAATGTATTCTCTTGCCTCACCTACTGCATTCTACACTTGAGTTGTTCATATATGAGAGTCACATGTCACAGACATCACACTGATCAACTGGGCATAACAGACATTACTACTGACAGTTTGTCAAGATTTAGGATTGCATCTTAAATGCCAGTTTAGAACTGAGCTGGAATGGATAGTCCTTTCCACACCATGTGCCTATGAAAGTCATTTCTTAGTTTGAAGTTATAGCTATTGTTTGCAGAACCTTTAGCCATTATGCAAATGCCTTTGCCTTTCAGGTCACATAAGACAGTTTCTCCAAAACATGAAGTATGACAGAGATAGCTCTTTTCCCTGGAACCTAAAATTAAAAATAAAATAAAATAAAATAAAAATAAAATCAAGAAAGGTTTAATGGGCCAGGTATAGAATTAAGCAGAATTTAAAAATTGCAACTATTTCTTTATATCATATTGCTCTCCACCCCATCTTAAGATTTAAGAGTAAGTATTGTTCCTAGAAAATAGACAAGAACAAACTTGTTTCTTTTAGTAAAAGTGAGAGAAAGCAACGGAATGGAAGAGTCTAATGTGAATTTGGCCTCTTTAATGACTATAGCACTTTAAAATGCTGCACAACAACCAGAGAATTAGAAGGATTTCTGAGACTCGGAGCTGCCTAAAAAATACCAAAAATCTTTTGCGAGTGAATTCTAGATGAATTTGGAGATGTCTATAACTGCCAGAAACCACAGAAACAGCCTTGACCAGATCAAGGGCCACCTTGAGCAGAAGCTGAAGACTCAAGACCTTGCTCAGGACTTTATAAATATCCTGAATTATTGTGTTTATAGACATCTCTTCTCCTTAACACCCCTCCCTGTCCTGAAAGCCTCTAGAAAAGATATTATTTCACCCTTTTTCCATTCCCCTGTGAGCAGCTGAAAACTCTCTCCTTCTCTGCTCCCTTGCAAGATCTTCTCTCCCTTACAAATTCTTCTTCTCAGAGAATAAACACTTTTATACTCTGTGATTGGATTCTGTTTCAGTTCAAATCCCTTTATGGGTCTAGAGGTCTTTTGTTAACTCTACAAAGAAAGCAAATGAAAAGTTGTCGGAAAGCTATGGGATCTATTAAACTCTGGTGAGTTTCTATGTTTATTTTTAATGTAGTAGTAATACTTGGTTATGCCATTATCATAGGAATACAGTAAAATACTTCAGAATCAGCTTGTCTTAATAAAAAGCAACAGAATATACTAGAAAAGATAGGTACACAGTGGATAGAGTGTTAGATATGGAGTCAAGACATTATGAATCCTATCTCTGATGTATAGTCATGTGAGCATAAGAAGTCATTTAAAATTTCTGAGTCTCAGTTTACTCAAGGGGAAAAGGGAAATGATAATCTTTGTAGATCCCATTATTTCCCATGGATTCGATTAGAATCTCTAAGTACATATATCTCAGGTCTCTATATATACAGCCCTTTCTTTATCCTGCATTCTGGTCCACTTCCTATTGGACATTTCTAACTGGATATATTATAGTTATACTAATCTCAACATGTTTAAAGTAGGACTTATTATCATTTCCAATATAATCACCCCTTTTCTGAATTTCCCTTTTCAATTACACTACCATCTTCCTTCTCACCCAGCTCTACAACTTCTTCATCACCTTTTTTGCCTCACTTTCCCTTACCTTACAAATCCAATCAGTTGCTAAATCTTGCGGATTATACCTCCACATCTCTCATATTCTCCTTTTCTCCAGTTTTAAGATTATCCATCTAACTCAAGCCCTCAGCTACTCTCCTACACTGTTGCAATACCCTCCTAATTGATTTTTTTTTCTTGCCTCAAATTTTTCAGCTTTTCAATCCAATCTCCATATATGGTAACCACATTGATACTCCTAAAGAATAGATTTAACCATTTTACTGCTCAGCCCAATAAGGTCTGGCAATTCTCTGTTATCTTTAGGATTAAATAAAAGCTCCACCTTTGTTACAACCTAGTTTAGTACCTAGTAAAGGTGTCACAACCTTCACAACCTGGTTCCATTTTTTCTTGATTTATGGCACATTAGTATTTCTCACCATTTTAAGTCTCAACCAAGTTAATTGTTTTATTCTTCCTCACATAGTTTCGTCATTCCATATCCATGCCTTTTTACGTGGTATCCTCCAAGACCGTAATACTTTTCTTTCTCACTTGTGACTCTTAGAATCCATAGTTTCTTACAAAGGTAGGGCCAAGTGCTATGTCTGTATAAGATCTTTGCAGATTCCTCTACCCTATCACTCAATAGATTAATCTATAAATATTTTTAAGTGCCTACTGTGATAGTCACTCTGCTAAGCAACTTGGATAGAAAAAGAGGCAAAAGACAGTCCTTGACCTCAAGGAGCTTACATTCTAATGAGAGAGACAACATAGAAACAAATATATACAAAGTAAGCTATAGCCAAAATAAATAGGAAATAATTAACTGAGAGAATTCTCTGGAATTAATAGGGGTTAGGGAAGGTTTCCTGTAGAAAGTGGGATTTTAACTGAGATGTAAAGGAAGCCAAGGAAGTCAGCAGTTGGAATATAGAAGGTAGTGTCTTTCAAGCATGGAAGACAGAGAAAATTTCTTTAGCTGAGAGATGAAATATCTTGTTTGTGGACACAGATGGGAGGCTAGTGTTACTGGGTCAAGAAGTATGTGTTGGGGAATAAGGTATAAGAACATTGGAAAGATAGACAGGGGCTTTGTTGTAAAGAGGTTTGAATGTCAAAATGAGCATTTTGTATTTGCTCCTGGAGGCAATAGAAAGCCACTGCAGTTTATTGAGTCAGGGGTACGGGGAAGGGAGGGGTGATATGATTAATCCAGTATTTTAGGAAAATCACTTTAATGGCTGAATGGAGAATGGATTAGAGCAGGGAAGAGACTTTGAGGCAGGCAGACCCCACTACAGGCTATTTCAATAATTCAGGTGTGAAGTGATGAAGGCCTAAACTAGAGTGGTGGTAAGGTCAGAGGAAAGAAGGGGACATATTTGGCAAATGTTGCAAAGGAGAAATTAGTAAGCCTTTGTAATAACTTGGATATGAGGGTGTGAGAAACAAGTGAGAATGATTCCTAGGTTGTGAGCCTGAAAGACTCAGAGGATGGTATTGCCTTTTGCCCCAATAAGGAAAGTAGGAATAAGGGAGGATTTAAGGGAAAATACATTGAGTTCTGTTTTGGTCATATTGACTTTAAGATGCCAATAATATAACTAATTAGAAATGTCCAGTAGGCCATGGACTAGAATGAAGAAAAAAGAGAAGGCTGGATAATTTATAATGAACTGTGTACTCCCCCTTCCCACACATATCAAACAACCTTAAGAACATTTTCTATACATCTTACATCTACTTACAGGTTTCCAATCTGTCTCTCTTTATTGACTTGAGGTTTCTTGTATTCAGGATCTATTTTCACTTCTTTTTTTTTGTATTATCAGTCCCTAGCACATCTTGGCATATAGTAGGAGTTAAATAAACACTTGCTGATGAATTGATTGAGTGATATTGCCTACTTGACAAAATCTTTGTGAGGCTCAAGAGAGATGGTGTATTGTAAGTCCTTTTCAAGATATGAAGTGATGTAGAACTATCAGACATATTTATTATGCTGTATTTGACTAGGAAAAGATCATGAATGCTAATTGGGAGGAAGAATAAACCTTAACAGAATCTTTACTTGCCTCTCTGAATTTTCCCTACTCATGTAGAGACTTAGGGTCCAAACTGAGGAATCCTGAACTTCAGATCTGTTTGGTAGTTAACTACAAAACTAACCATTACCTAGTTTGTATTCTAGATTCCATATTAAAATTGAGATGCATAGAGAATATTCATCATAACTTAAGGTATAATCTCTTACAGAATAAGAAGGAGTGTTTAAAGAAAAGACTAGACCTAAAGATATTAGCTTTCTGTTAGTAACTTGCCTGTTGTTATTGAGCATAAGGCTGAGAATCTCCTTCTACATCCTAGGTTTGGAGCTTTTCTGTGTTATAGAACCTTTCTGAAGTCTCTTCTAAAAATAGTGCTTTGTTAAAAAAAAAAAGAAAAAAAAACAACCAAAACCAAAACCAAAAACAAAAAAAGCAACCTAATTGAAGGAAATGCTAAATTTCAGTTAGAAGTCAGTGAAAATAAAGATTTGACATTTTTCCTCATGTAAGTTCATGAACATTCTGAAATACATCACTAAGTTAAAAACCCCAGTTCTAGGGAGATGAGAGACTTCAATAGCCCAGACTCAACAGGAGTTATAACAGGAAAAATTGCAGAAAGGAAAGGTGTTTTTCCCCTGGTTCTAGACAAGTATTTCAGCCTTTTCTAAAGGGAAAAAATGAGGGGAAAGTGTATGAGTTTTATTTAAATAGAAAGTGTGTACTAGTACCCACTGTCCTAGTGGGGAGATAACCTAGGACGTCTATTGAGCCAGCTGGAGACTACATGTCCAGCAAAGCAGCATTGAATGGAGACTACATGTCCAGCTAAGCAGCATCCAGCATACTTCTAGTGTAGCAGTGTCTGGAGTAGACTACAGCAGGGCAGTGTTGATGGGAGAGCTCAAACCAGTCCAGAAGAGAATACAATACCAGAAGGAAGTAGACCTATCAGAAGCAGTGTTATGACATCAATAGAAGAGAGGAGCAGCCCTGCAGCCTTGGAGTTGTGAGCTGCCACTCCACACACATACTTAATGGCCACATATGTACTTTTTGTATCCTGTACCCTATACCCTGGTCACATAGTCTTCTTATTTGCGGTCCGCTCCATATATATTCCTTACATGTATCCATCCTTCCCACTTGATTTTGCTTCTATTTGTGGATGAGCTATGCCCCAGATTTATGGGTGATATATGTTCTCACTACTGTTGTTATTATACCCTTTCATTAAATAGATTTCCTTTGATACAACTGGATTCTCAGAATGATTATTAAAAGTAAACCCTAGTACAGGATTAAATTTAAAATCATCTGTTGGGCATTTATAACTCTTCAAAACCTGATCTTTCTTCTACCTTTCTAGTCTTCTTATACTTTACTCTCATAACTTAATTGCATGACTCAGCTACATCAGTCTTCTTTCCCTTTTCATATTCTACTCCATCTCCCAACACTATGCATTTTACATTGGGTATCCTCTATTACCAAATAGCCTCCCTCCTCATCTCAGCAACCGGGCTTCCATCAATATTGTGCTCAAATCTTTTTTTTTTTTAACCAGATGTTCCCCAGTCTAAATCCTACCACTGTACTGTTATCTCCCATCAAAGATTGAAGCCCACTTAGACTGTTGACATCTTTTATGCACAGTTAATCACACATTGTCTCCCCCTTTAGAATGTGAGCTCTTTGAGGGCACAGACTTCATTTTTGCCTTTCTTTTTAATCACAAAATTTAGCACAGTTTCTGGAACACAGTAAGCCCTTAATAAATGTGTTAGCAAACTGGTAGAGAGACATTAAGCTATAGTTTGAGGGAAAGAGGACCTAGCTAGTACCTTGAAATTGAGGTGGTCATTCTTTGACAAAACAAGCCTGAGGGTATGTGGAGAGTGCGTGTGACCTCAGTTATGAAACTTGGAGGGGAAAAAATAGAAGAAAAGAAAAATAAGAAAAATGTATCAATTAGCATTTCTGTCTAAATTGTTAAGATTCATTAAAGTAAAATGCATAGGAAAACATAGCAGGCCAATAAGGATAACTGATTAGCTAGCATATTGTAAAAATCTATCTTTTATCTCATAGTAAATAAAGTAAACATTTATAAGGATCATAAAGCAATTGTATCATGTTTGTTGGTTTTTTAAATGTTTCCCCACCTTCCATATGTCTTTTGCATTTCTTGAATGACAGAGATAGCTATGATAGATCTTTGTCCATTTCTGAGAAAGGAAATGTAAAAACAGGCAAGTGCTCAAGAGTTAATCAGTCCTGAATCTTCTGTCATAGAAGGATGCAAATGCCTTATTTTTAGATAGGTCTGTAACCAAGAAAATGTTTTCCTACCATGTCTTTAAAAATTCATTAGCTACTGTAATTTACTGTTGCTGTTTGTGGACATTTGTTCAGGTATTCATTTACTTGCCTTGCTAGTCACAAAGATAACTAGACCGAGAATTATATTTGATTTCACCTTACCCCCCAAAAAAGTTAAAAAGAAAAATAAATAGTTTGAAACAAATCTTAAGATACTTTTATATGATTGAAATATTTCTGTTTATAAAGACACAATTCCAGAAAAGCTCTCTTTTCAGTTTAAAGAACTGAAGCAGAAGACTTAAAATTTTAGAGGAAAAAAGAGGAAGAGAAATAGAAAGAAAGAATGAATGGAAGAAAGGTGAACAGATACAGAAAGAGAGAGAAAGAAGGAAGGAAAGAAGGAAGGAAGGGAGGGAGGAAGGAAAGAATGACAGTGAGAGAACAAAGGAAGAAAGGTAAGAAGGAAGGACAGATAGACAACAGAAAGAAAATGAAAGAAGAAAGAAAATGAAGGAAGAAAGAAAATGAAGGAAGAAATAAAGAAAGAAGAAAGAAAGAAAGAAAGAAAGAAAGAAAGAAAGAAAGAAAGAAAGGAAGGAAGGAAGGAAGGAAAGAAGAAAAAGTCACAATAAAGAGCATTCTTCTGCTTTAAAGAACTAGGTAAATCATTTTCACTATGTAACTAAAATAGAGGCTCTAGGGAAGAAAGAGACTTTAAAGACCAGCTACTCAAACATGTTAATTTGCTTACTAGAAAGATGAGACGTAGAGAGATTTAACTAGCCCAAGGTCACCACTCATAAACAGTAGAAATGAGTTTCAAATCCATGTCTTGTTTTCCTATATCAACCTGCCAGTTTAGCCTGTGGTTCCTAATGACAACTAAAGGTCAAATTAGATGACCATCTTATTTCAGGCCAAAATTCCTGATTCCCTGTGCTCTCTTGAACTCTCCAAGTAATCCATCAATGGACTTTTCACTTATTTCCTATCCATTTTATCTCCTGTCGGTTGCTTATTTGACATAACAACCAGATCTTATTCTTCCCATAAGATATCTTCCCTGTATCTTTTTTTAAAAAGGAGTTAAATTAGAGATAAAATCAAATATACGCTCTCACCTAGTCTGTCTCATAGGGAGTATATGTTCCTTGACTAGTCAGGATCTAGTCACTGGGATTTCACACAATGTCTTCCTTCTATATATTGTTGATATCTTTTCATTAATTAGGTCAAGTAAGTCCTTCAGTGAATAACTCACTTGGACATATGCCATTTTTAATATAGTTTCTCTCACTTCTTTTCAAGGCTTTTTCAAAGTCAGCCTTCAAACTCTTTGAAGTTCAACAAATGTTAATGGCTACCTCAATTCCTTTTAATTGGCTGAGAATTGAGCTCATCTCTGATATACTACACACATTTTTCCTATAGTGGATATGTGCCTTGGCATATGCCTCAGGGAGGTCTCTAGGAAATACATACCTATAAATTATCTGATTGACTACTGGATGTCACTATTGTTCCAGCTGGGAAAGACACAACTCATTAGAATGCTGATGGAGGCATACTAGAAATTCAAGTTCAAATTGTTGGGGTCATTCAAGTACTTTACTTATTACCTATCATTTGTAAAAACCAAAATCAAACCAAAACCAAAACAAAACAAAACAAAAAATAACCAACCAAACAAAAAAAAAAACACTTTTATCATCATATCTTCCCTCCAAATTGGAGGAATACTTTATTTTAATTTTGTTTTTATTGCCAATCCATTAAACTTGCTGTCATATTATGTCAGTGAATAGAACACTTGTTATTATACAGGTACTGACACTAAACTAGAATGGAGGGTGGGGAGAGCCAACTGGGATGTTAAGGATCATTTGAATATATTTGAATTTTCATGGAGGAAAGGGATCTTTTCATATACTGTTCATCTCTGGAAAACTCCAATATTCTTAATACTCTGTTTTTATCCTTCTTTTTCCTATCTCCATTCTTTGGTTTTTGGTTACCCCTCCTCTAAACCCACAATGGAACTTTGGCCACTTTTTGACTGTTGAAATTTTTGTCACATTAAGGTACAACTGAGAAGCAAGTTGTTCTAAGAAGTCTTCCCTAATTACCAATCCCTGGCTGTATATTACTCCTTCCTTTTCAGATTCCTCAGAGCACTTTGCCTTGACTTTGTTGTTATCATACTATCCCTAATAGCATCACTATTTTTGTACATCATGCTTTTCTATCAAACTACCAGGTCCTCAAAAGCCAAATCTATTTTATTTCTATCTTTGCATCCACAGGACATAGTACAATCTTTATAAAGAGCATGTATTTAATAAATATTTATGTAATTGAATTTTAGTAATTAAAAATTTCACCTTTAGATACTAGGTGAAAACTCATATACCAAACTTGCATGTCAAAAGACTTTATGGCCTACTTTAATTGCCACAGCATATTTCATTGTTAAGGACTATGGAGTCAACTTAGAATCAAGAGAGTCTGGTTCTGCTCCAGCTCTGACACAACCTCACACGACCTTTACTCCTAATTGAATAAAAACATTGATGCCATCTATTATAATGTTCCTGACCTCCCATTCCTGACATCAGTATGTCCTTATCATTCCTCTCACCTCAAAACATGAAGCAGCTTCTTTCTTCCCAAAAGAAGTAATTTTGTCCCGTATTCCTCCTGTCTCCTCCAGACCTTGTTTTCCCAATCAACTCTTTCTTTTTACTCATTTTTAGTCTCTCCCTTTTTATGCTTACATTTCCTTTCCTATTGCCTAAAACATGCTTAGGTTCCTCCTATCATAAAAAGAAAACAACAACAATAACAACAAGCTTCTTTCACTTTACTATCCTTCAAGATTTTATGCTATATATCTCTTTTCTTTCACTGCTCATTTCTGTATAGAATCATCCACCTCACTTTACTGATGTTGTTATCCTTAAGATCACCAAAATTAGTTGTCAAATACAATGACATTTTTTCTCTGGCTCATCTCCCTTTACGTTTTGGAAACATTTGCCACTGTGACAAAGAGGATAAAACACTAGGCCTTTAGTCAGGAAAATGAGTTCAAATTTTGCCTGAAATATTTACTGTGTTAATCTGGGCAAGTCACTTAAAATAAGTCTGCCTCAATTTCCTCAAACGTAAAATAGGGATAATGCCACAAACTTCCCAGAGTTGTTTTGACAATCAAATGAAAAATTATTCAGAAAGTTTCTAGCAGAGTGCCTCAGTGTCTGGCACATAGTGGTTGCTTAGTAAACGCTTGTTTCCCTCCTTCCATTTCTTCTTCCATCCCCCCCACCCCCTCTCTTCTTTTTATTTGTTCTCTACTCCTTCCTACTGCTTTCTTCCTTCACCCTCCCTCCCTTAGCTTCCATGGTAATGTTCTCTCAATTCTACTACTAACTGATAGCTCTTTATCAATTTCTTTCACTGCCTCATCATCCTACTCCCATAATGTTCCCAAAAGCTATATCCATGGTCGTCAGCTGCCCTCTTACTCTCTCCTCTATACTCTTTTCTTTGAAAATATAATCCACTCTGATGACTTCATTGTCATGTCCTTTGTGCAGATGAGTTAATCCATATCTAATTTCAATCTTCAGTGCCAGTTCTAGATCCCCAATTACATATCAGACACATGGAACTTCTCTTGGCTTATCAAACTCAATGTGTCCAAAATGAAATTGATATTTATTTCAAAATCTTTCCTTCTTCCCCACTTTGCTATTCCTGTTGATGACAGTAACCTATTACAAAGGCTCAAAACCTTGCAATCATCTTAAACATTTCTTTCTTTTTAATTCCCCATTTCTGAGAATCCAATCAGTTGCCAAATCCTATTAAATTTATTTCTACAATGTACCTATATTTATTACTTTTGTATCATTCACATTGTCACCACCCTAAAGATCTCATCTGGGGCAGCTAGGTGGTGCAGTGGATAGAGCACTGGCCTTGAAGTCAGGAGGACCTGAGTTCAAATCCAGCCTCAGACCAAACACTTGACACTTACTAGCTATGTGACCCTGGGCAAGTCACTTAACCTCAATTGCCTTAAAAAAAAAAGTCTCATCTAATCTTACCTGAAATACTTAAATAACATCTAAAATGATATTCCTGTGTCTATTTGTTTCTCTGTCCAATCTGACCACAGGGCAGTCAAATGAATTTTCTGATGAGGAAGCAGAATGCCAACTAGATTAGTTAACTTGGAATCAAAAGGAGAAAAACAAAACTAGTTTAAAATTTGACCTCTGGAATCCACTAATTGTATGACCAATGGCAAATCATTTTACCACTCTAAAATTCATTGTCCTCATCCATAAAATGGTTATAATAGTTGTGAAAGGAAATCTCACATAGTAGCTAGAGAATCAACTTCAGAGACAAAAAGAAATGAGTTCATGTCTTATGGCTTCTACATACTGATTATATGAACATGGATAATTCACTCAACTTCCCGTTGCCTTCAGGCACAACTTAATACTAAACTTCAGAGCAAGCACTGACCTATATTGATGAAGGAAGTTTCCAAATCCGTTCTCTATATTCCAAAACATGAAAAAAATGAATAATTTTTATATCTCTCTCTTAAGATTTTTGTAAAGAACCTAAAATGAAAGTGTGCAATATGTTAAAAATAATAACAAGTTTGGCTGGAACCTAGGGTGCACAAGGAGGAATAATATGAAGCAAATCCAAAAAGGTGTGTGGGAAAAATACCTGACGTGCTTAAAGTTCTATATAATTTGATATACAATCATCACAATCATCATCAATATTCTATCATTTTATACATGGTTAAGTACTATATTAAGGTGCTTATATTTTACACAAAAAAAGTAATAGGTTGTTGCTGATGGTTTTTGAACATGGAATAGACTTGGTAAGACCTGCCATTAATATCTAACGTTTATATTCTTGTTGTTCAGTTATTTCAGTCATGTCTGACTGTTGGTGACTCCATTTGGAATTTTCTTGTAAAAAAGACTGGAGTGGTTTGCCATTTCTTCAGCTTATTTTACGGATGAAGAAACTAAGGTAGACAGGATTAAGTGACCTGCCCAGGGTGACAAAGCTAGTAAATTTCTGAGGCTGGATTTGAACTCAGGAAGATGAGTCTTTCTGGTTCTAGGCCTGGTGCTTTCTCCACTGCACCACCTAGCTGCCCATCTGACATTTATACATTTTAAAATTTGTTGAGACTATGTTAAATACCACTCCAACCTGCCTCTATAACTGTATTTTATTTGATTCTCTTTCATGTACCCTAGGTTCCAGACAAACTTGAATATTACCTGTTCTTTTATCTTTCTCTGCCTTCTCTAGACCACAAGCCCATGACTGGAACATGATCCCTTCTCAAAGAAATCTTTCTTTTTCTTCCAGGCCCAACTCATATTCATTTCATAGTCATTTCACGAACAATACTTCTCAAAATCATCTCTCAATTGTCAGATTTTCCTATAGGACTTTCTCTGGATCTTATCTTTGCTCTGATTAGATTATGTTTTATTTGTATATTGCTCATATCTTCCAGGTGGGCTTCAAGTTTTTTGAAGAGATAGTACATAAATGTTATCTGTCTATATCCAGTAGCTAGGATTTGTTCCTTATATATAATGAGTGTTTGAAAAATGTTTGTTGAATGTATTGGAATCACTTTGTTACTTTAGAATGTTCTCTTTTTTTTTTAAGAAATTCAAACACAATGAGAAGAATAAATATTTTGGATCATATTTTGACCAATAAGGGTGGATCACCAGATAATGCATCTAGAGCCAGAAGTCACATTTTTGTCTATTTAGTTCTACATCCTCACTTTATATATGACTGAACGGAGACCCAGGGACACCAAATGACTCACCCCATATCACTTGGTTAGTAACATCAGATTCCAAATCATACTCAATTCTTCTAAATTCAGCATTATTTTTACAGAACCATGTCACCTTCCTGCTTGGAAAGAGTCTTCTGACGCAGAAAGAAATTACTGCTCTATCTCAGACAATGGACATTTAAAGCATATATTAAGAGCACAGTGTCATTGGAGACAGCTGGGTTCAAATCCTCTGTCTGTTGCTTACTACTTATATGTGATGATGACTAAGGAACAATTCTGAACTTCAGATATCTCTCCAAAGTTAGAGAAAGTATGAAATGCAGTATATAGAAATCTCACACCAACACATTATAAGCACATCTTTCAGGCATAGTTATATGTGTAAGGCATCCTATTAGGTGACTGAAGGAAGGAACGCATGGAATAATATAGCATCATTCCCATATTTAAAAAATGGGAAAAAAGATTATCTTACACAAGAGATGTGAAAGAAAGAACTTTCACAGCTATGGGGAAAATGAATGGTGGCATGCAGTGGTTGAATCTTACTGTCATAGGAATTGGCTCAAAGTGAACATAACATACACATTCAGTTGGGTATAGAAATCTATCTTAATCTACAGGGAAGGAGGAGGGGAAGGACATAAAAGAAATAGGTGCTGATAAAGGTGTAATTATATTAAATTATATTAAAAGAAGCAGTGGTCAGAAAAAACAACAGACTTTTGAGAAGAGACAGAAAGAGAGAGAGAGAGAGAGAAAGAGACAGACAGACAGACAGACAGACTGACCCAAAGACAGAGACAGACAGAGACAGGGAGATAGCAAAACAGAGAGAGAGAGACAGAGAGTATCAACCCAGGGAAAAATAGTATGGAAGGAAATACACAGTGATCTTAACTATGTGAATTTGATGAACTCACTCATTAATTGAAAATGGATAGCAGAATGGATTGGAAACTGGAATCCAACAATATGTTGTTTGCAAGAAACACAGGAACACACAGACAGTGAAGGCAAGGGGCTAGAGTACAATCCATTATGCTTCAGCTAAAATAAAAAAAGGCAGGGGTAATAACCATGATCTCAGAAAAAGCAAAAGCAAAAACAGACTTAATTAAAAGAGATGATCATGGAAATTATATTTTATTAAAAGGTGTTATAGGCAATGAAGTAATATCAATACTAAACATATAATGCATCAAAGGCTTGTCATCCAAATTCTTAAAGCAAACATTAAATGTGTTAGAGAAGGAAATAGAGAGTAAAACTATATTAGTGGGAAGCCTCAACTTTCCCCTCTCAGAACTAGATAAGTTTAAAAAGAAAAGAAAAAAAAAGAAGTTAAGGAAATGAATAGAATTTTAGAAAAGTTAGATCTGACAGACCTCTGGATAAAATAGAATGGGAAAAAAAAAAAAACGGGAATATACCTCAGTTGACACTTCCACAATAATTGGCCATATGTTAGGGCATAAAAATCTCACAACCAAAAGCAGAAAAGTAGACATTTTAAATTTATCTTTTTCAGACCAGATTGCAATAAAAATTTCATTTGACAATGGGCCGTGGAAGCATAGATTAAAAATTAATTAGGAACTAAACAAACTAATGCTAAAGTATCAGTGAATCAAAGACAAAATCATAGAAATAATAAATAAAAGAAAATGATCACAATGAGGAAACATAGCAACATTTATGAGATGCAGCCAAAGCAATACTTAGGAGAAATTTTATATCTCTAAATACGCATATCAATAAAGGACAAAAAAAATCAATGAAATGGGCATGCAATTAAAAAAATGAAAAAAAAATCCCCAATTAAATAGTAAATTAGAAATCCTGAAAATTAAAAGAGAGATTAAAAAATTGAAAATAAGAATAATATTGAACTAATAAATAAAACTAAGAGGTAGTTTATGGGGAGAAAATATAAAATGAATAAACCATTAGTTAATTTGATTTTTAAAAAAAGAAAGACAACCAAATTACCAAGATGGAAATTGAAAAGGGTGAATTCACCACCAATGAACGTGAAATTAAAACAATTATTAAGAAATTATCTCTAATTATACCAATAAGTCTAGTAATCTAAGTGAAATGGATGAATATTTACAAAAAAGCATAAATTACCCAGGTAAACAGAAGAGGAAATTGAAGACTTAAATAGCCCTATCTTAGAAAAAAATAATTTGAATAGGCCATCAATGATCTTTCTAAGAAAAAAAAATTACCAAGACAAGATGAATTCACACATTTATTCTACCAGACATTTGAAGAAAAACTAATTCCAATACTAGATAAACTACTTGGAAAATTAGGCAAACAAGTTCTACCAAATTCCTTTCATGACACAAATACAATGCTGACAACTAAACCAGGAAGAGTAAAGACAGGGAAAGAAACAATAGACCATTACCTTATGAATATTGAAGCAAAAATTTTAAATAAAGTACTAGAAAGGAGGTTATAGCAACATATCACCAAGATCATACATTATGATCAGGTGGGATTTAGGCCAAGAATGCATGCCTAATTCAATATTAGGGAAATTATTAACATAATTAATCATATAAATAACAAACCCAACAAAATATATATGATTATTTCAAAAAATGAAGACAAAGCTTTTGACAAAATACAAAATGCAAAACAAAGCTTTTGACAGAATAAAAACTCATTCCTATAAAAACACTAAAAACCCATTCCCATAAAAACATTGTAAAAAGACTAATTGGAGGTTTCAAAATGAAATATTGTATGAGAAATACTAGAAATAGCAATGAGAAAAGAAAACAAATTTGAAGAAATTAGAATAGACAATGAGAAATCAAAACTATCCCTCTTTGCAGATAATGTGGTGGTATATTTAAAGTATACTAGAGAATCAGCTCAAAACTAGCTGGCACAATTAAAAATTTCAACAATGATACAGGATATAAATCAAACCCATAAGAATCATTAACATTTCTATCTATTACCAACAAAACCAAGCAGGATAATATAGAAAGAGAAATTCCATTTAAAATAACTGTAAACAATATGAAATATTTGAAAATATACATGCCAAGACAAACCCAGGAACTATATGAACACAATTATCAGAACAACAACTATAACAACAACAAACTTTTCACATAAATAAAGTCAGATCTAAAAAAAATGGAGAAATAGTAATAGCCCATGGGTTGGCTGAGTCAATATAATAAAAAATTACAATTGTACCTAAATGAATTTATTTATTCATTGCCACACCAAACTACCAAAAAATTATTTTATAGAGCTGGAAAAAATAATTATGTTATAAAACTATGCATACCCTTTGACTAACAATACCTTTACTAAGTCTACTTCCCAAAGAGATCAAAGGAAAAAAAAAAAGGTAAAGGACCTATATGTACAAAAGTGTTTGTAATCATCTTTTTGTGGTTGCAAAGATTTCAAAATTGAGGAGATACCCACCAATTGGGGAATGGCTAAAGAAGTTGAGGTATATAATTGAGATGGAATACTATTTTGCTATAAGAAATGATGAGAGTGGTTTCAGAAAAAAAGTTGGGAAGACTTATATGAACTGATGCAAAGTAAAGTGAACAAAATTAGGAGAATATTATACATAATAAAAGCAATATTATACATTGATCAAATGTGAATGACCTATTCTGATCAGTATGATGATCTTAGACAATTCTGAAATACTTAAGGTGAAAAATACTTTTCCTCTCCAAAGAAAGAGCTGTTGGAATCTGAATGAAGATTGAAGAGTGTTGTTTTTTTTAACCCTTACCTCTTTTTTTTTTGTTTATTTTTGGTCTGTCTTCTTTTGCAACATGGCTAATATGGAAAACATGTTATGCACAACTTCTCATGTATGACCTACGTCAAATTGTTTACCTTCTCAAGAAGACATAGTGGAGGGAGGGAATGTGGAAGATAAAATTAAAAAAAAGTTATCCTTTTATTACTAGTAATTGAGAAATATTTAATAAAATAAATAAAAAAATGTAACATGGAAAAAAAAGTGAGAAGAAAAATATATAATGGAGGCCATATCTATATATGACAAAATAGCAGTCCTAGATTTGTCTCCTTATAAATATAATTTTGAATGTAACTATGAGTTGGTGATTTTTGTTTGTTTGTTTGAGAGAGGGAGAGAGAGAGAGAGAGAGAAAGAGAGAGAGAGGGAGAGAGAGAGAACAGGTAAATAGATAAGTTAAAATTAGTGCTAGAATTGAAAACAGGTTAATTGTCATTAATCCACAAAGTATATCTCAGTCCTTTGCATGAGTCTTTCTGAAAAGTAAGGAAATGGGAAAATAGGTTCTGGGCCTGGTAGAGGTCATTATGGTTCACTGACATGTCAAAGATAGAGAGTACCTGTGTTTTAGATCTCAATGCTTCCCACAGGGCATCTCAGGATTTTCATGAACTGTGATGATGATAAGCTCCAGGCAGATCTGACATCTGGGATGACAGGTTTAGAGCCATTTTAGTCTCTGGAGGGAACAGAGTGTGCTAAGGGAGAAGCCAGCAGTCTCAGAGCATGAAAAGTGCTTACTGATTAGTGTGCATTCTGGGTCTGAAATAAGACAGAACTCTTCAAAGAAGTCAAAGTAAATGCCAGTGGTACTTAGCCAATTTAGGCTTAATTTCTTTTTTTTTTCAATATACACTGGATGTCTTTTTCTCATGGCATCATACTAATTTCTGAAAATGTCACCTCCCCCTTCATTAAATCCTGTCTTTTAAAATAAAAAAAAGAAAAAAACACCCACTACAATGGTCATATGTGACAATCTATACTGAATTCTGCTCTTCTAGACTCCACTCCAAACATATACTCTTCCCTGTAATGAGGAAGGAGTTCTATTTCATTAGCTATTCTCCAGCACTATATTTTTTTCCACATCCTCAGAGTTTTGCTTACTTTTACTGATTTTTTTTATTAATATTATGAATATTTTAAAAAATTATTTATTGGCTATTAGTTCATACAAAGTTGTCCACATTTGTCTGAAATCTTCAGATGCAGTCATTTAAATAACAATCAATAAACACTTATTAAGCAAAAACTATATACCAAACATTGTGCTAAGCATTGGAGATATAAAAAAATACAAATGACAATTCATGCCTTCAAAGAGTTCACAATCTAATGGAGTAAAATGCCACATTAAAAGGGAAGAAGGAGGGTTCCTCTGACAAAGGTTGTGTGGAAGTACTGCAGCCTTAATGGAGTCCTTAGCCCCTTCTTTAAGTGGAAGAAGGAAAGGTCCTCAGGGGAAAGAATTTCATAGTTAATTCTATCTTTCATGAAGTTGAGTTTCTGGAGACAATGAATACCAGGAGAGTATTTGAGTGGAATATGATGAGCTGGTTTACATGGATTTCCTTTGAAATGCAGAGCAAAAAGTCTAGAAGGGCTGTCTGATGTCTAACCTCTCTAATCAGAAGGAGGGAGGGTCCCTAGGGGAAGATGGAATTGAGGGTATATGGACTTGTAATATATGTTTGAAATGTTTTGAAGGTAAAAATGACAAGACTTGGAAAAAATATTAGATAAATGGGGTGAGTACAAGAGAGGACTCAAGGATGACACTAAAGTTACCACTCAGAATGCATGGGAGGTTGATGCTACCAAGATAACAGTAGTGAAATTTGGGAAAGAGGAAGGTTGTGAGGGTGGGGTATAGATAATGAGTTGCTTTGGGCATGTTGAATTTGAGATGCCTATGGAGCATTCAAGATTGAAGTGTCCAAAAAGGAGTTGGTGATACCAGACTCTAGTTCAGGACAGAGGTAAAGGTTGAATATATAAATCTAGAAATAATGTGCATAGAGATGATATGAATACGATGATATGAATAATTGAAACCATGAGAAATATGAGATCAATGAGCAAGACAGAGGAGAAGAATTCTCCACTGAAAATTATCAAAATTGATAAATATAGTGTCATTTAAGAAGAACAGCAAAGAGATCAATGTCACTGGATTACAGCTATAGAGAGGAAAAGGGAGGGTAGTAAAACTGGAAAGGTAGGAAGGACACAAGTTTTAAAGGTCTTTATAAGTTAAAAAAAGAAGATTTTTTTTTCCTTGGAGGAACTGAAGTTGATTGAATGTGTGTGTGTGTGTGTGTGTGTTTGTATATGTATGGGTCACATGATTAGACACATGATTTAGGAAGATCAGTTTGAAAACTGAGTCCAGGTTGGACTGGAGTAGAGAGAGACTTGAGACAGGGAGCCCAATTATTGCAATAGTATGGGCATAAATAATGAGGACCTGCACCAGGGTAGGGCCTGGTAAGAGGAAAGAACAAGACACTTCAAATCATTAGAAATGACAGAACTTCATAACTGTTTGGATATGGGAGCATAAGAGTAAGGAGGTTAGGATGACACAGGTTTCAAACCTGGGTGACTACAACCATTGTAGAAATCTCCACAGTAATAATGAAGTTATTAAGAGATGAAGGTATTGGGGAAAAGGTAATGAATTAAGTTATTGACATTTTGGGCTTAAGGTGTTTATGAGACATTTACTTTGAGATATCTAATAGACATCGGAAACATGAGACTGGAGGTCTAGAGAGAGGTTAGGACTAGAGAAATAAATTTGAGAATCCTCTAATAAAGACAATAGTTGAATCCTTGGGAAATGATGAAACTGACAAGTGAAATAGTTAATAAACATTCCTTAAGTGCCTACTATCTGCCCAGAACTGTGCTAAGTCCTAGGGATAAAAAAGAAAGGCAAAGGACTTGCCCTCCGGGAACTCAAAGAAGATAACATATAAAAAGAAATTGAAAAGTAGGAGAAGAAGTAAGGGAAGGTAACAGAGGAGGAGGAGGAAGATACATGATAAAATCCGTATGTACAACCAGATCCCATTCTGGATCACTACCTTGTCTTGGCAGAAGGCTTATGTAACTCAATAAAATAATGAACTATTATGTATCTAGTTACCCAAGACAGATAGGTCACAGTGGAGAATTCTGAAAATAAGTGATCCATTGGAGAAGGAAATGGCAAACTACTCCAGTACCTTTGGCAAAAAACAAAACAAAACAAAAAACAAAACAAAACAAAAAAACAAACAAAAAAAAAACTCCATGGACAGTACTGAAATTATAAAAGATGAAATTGGAAGATGAGCCCTTCAGGTTGGAAGGTGTCCAATATGCTACTGGGGTAAAATGGAGGGCAACCAAAAGTAGTTCCAGAGCTAATGAAGTAACTGGACCAAAGCCAAAAGGAAGCTCAGTTATGGAAGTGTCTAGTGATAAAAGGAAAAACAAAGCTATGGTTCTTCCAGCAATGTATGGCTGTGAGAGCAGGACTATAAGGAAAGTTGATCTCTGCAGAATCAACACTTTTAAACTGTGGTGCTGAAGAAGACTTCTAAGAGTCCCTTAGACAGCAAGGAGATCAAATCATTCAATACTTAAAGAAATTAATTCAGGCTCTCCATTGGAAAATCAAATACTGAAGCTGAAGTTTAAATACTTTGGCCACATAATAATAAGATGGAATTTATTTGAAAAAGACCTTGATGCTAGGAAAGATTGAATGCAGAAGGTAAAGATGATGACAGAGGATGAGATGGATACATAATGTCATTCAATCAATGAACATAAACTTGGACAGACTTTCAGAGATAGTAGAGGATAGAAGGTCTTGGTGTACCATGGTACATGGAGTTACAAGGAGTCAGACTTGACCAAATGACTGAACAACAACAGCTAGGTGGGAAGTGAGTAGATGACTGGCCTGGATCCCTTCCTTAAATAAAGATTCTGAGAGGAGCACTCTCTTGTCCATCCTTTACCCTGTTTAATCAGAAGAATTGAGGAGACCAGGAAAAATTAAAGGGTTATGAGATTCAGAGTTTTTTCTATCTTACAGGAAAGATGAGTCCCTGGAGAGAATAATGCAATCCAGGAGAACAGCTAAGTGGGAAATGATTAGGTAGTTTCATTAGGTCCTCTCCTTAAATAAAAAAAAAAATTGGGAGGGTATCTTTGATGTCTACCCTAATCCTTTCTATTCAAAATGAGGGAGGTCCCCAAAGGCAAGAAGATACTGAAGAGGCATCATTTTTTTTTTTTTGTGAGGCAATTGGGGTTGACTTGCCCAGAGTCACAGAGCTAGTTAAGTGTCATGTTTCTGAGGCCAGATTTGAACTCAGGTCATTCTGACTTCAGGGCCTGTGCTCTATCCACTGCACCACCTACCTGCCCCATGGCATCATTTCTTATTGCACTATATGTAACAAAGGTATGGAGCACATGCTCTGGCTTTCAGGGAATTAACAGATACTCTGGCCTCTTGCTAAATGACAAGCTTCTGATTGATCTATCAGTGTCATAGCCAGGGTGGAACAGGAAGGAAACTAACTGTTTCACCCTCTTAGTGGGACCCTGAGGGAAAGGCTTCCTGAACCCCAAACTACATTCTCCAAAAGGAGAAAGAAAAAAAGAAAGTCAAGTCATTAATCAAAATTTTCTGAGTGGGCAGCTCCACCTGGATCAATGGTCAGTCCTCCCTTTGTCATTTAACCTCTTTAGCAAGAAACAAGAGCCCATATATCACCGAGAGTGGCCCAGATGCATGCTCAACCCCTTCACACCAACTTCACCTCATAATGAAAACCAGGGGTTAACCAGGAGACTCTGGTAATACATACTCTTTAAGAAGATTACTAAATTGATATTCTTCAACTTCATTTCCAGTTCTTTGCTTTCCCAGAGAGTTCTGAAAATATTATTTTGTTACATATTTGAACCTTTGTTTCTTTGACCTCTTTGCTGGTAAAGACACAGTAGGGAGATTGGTAGGTCAAAGGGAGTAGATAGTTTAATGGTGTAGCATTGTTTCAACAATGTCCTTCCTTGTCATTTCACAGGAAATTGCTCTGACTTTGGCAAGAGACATTAATATGTCTTTTGATGAATCTCAGTGTTACTACCATGATACATTCCTGAAGTCCAAGGGTTAACCATGGAATGAGATTTAAGGGATAGGAAAAACTTCACTGCTTGTATTTCTACTACTTTCCATCTTTAGACCCTGCAATCCAATCCTAGGAAACTGAAACCTGTTAGATTCCTTTCTTCAAGTGGGAGAGTGTAGTAGCAGACAGATTTTGAAGAAGACTACCCACCCCCAGTCCCATACGGACAGATTGAATGAAATGTCTCTCTTGTTTCCAGGAATGTAGAGAGGTCTGCCTGAACTCAAAACACTGATATTCCCTTATTTGTCCATATATGCAATATGACACTTAAGTGCTATGTGATTGGGTGACCCTTACTATCCGAGATACAGTTATTGAGCTGGTTTCCAGACAAATCATTTTCACATAAAAATTACTCCTCTAGCTCAGAAAGTCCTTTACCCAGATCAGAGCCATAATGCTGGGAATTCCTCAGGCAACTACTCTCCTCTGTAGGAATGTTATTGGAGCCTCTCCTTACTCTCAGAAGCATAACATTTTCTCTATGATTTCTTTATGCTGCTACATTTTTTTTTGCCATGGTGTACCTACAACCTCAATCCTGAAATAAATATCCCATAGTCAAAACAAAATAATTCTGTGATTCTGTGAGCAAATGGTTATATAATTCTTCCAAGATCCATTTCAACTCTAAGAATCTAGAACTTTGTTTTCAGGTTTAGCACCTAGGCTGGTTAAGTTACATACCTCCCCATTCTCTTACTATCCACAAATTTAGCTTCTTTTCTTTTAATCCAGTTTTTCTTTTCTCCTCTTCTCTGTCTGTCTGTCTGTCTCTCTGTATGTATATGTGTATATTTATATATGTATGCATGTAAATGTGTGTAAATATGTTTATATACATATGTATGTGTGTGTATAAACACTCTCAGTTCACAAACAATAAACTATAGCTATTCTTTCTGAATCTCTTTGAAAACTCACTTTTTAGGAAGTCACTTGACCTACTCCTACACTTAAAAAAGTTCATATTTTTAGCAGCCAGGTGTCTGGAACATGTTGGAATTATGAAAATCAGGAATCCTTCCTTGTTATGTCATGTATGTGTATTTGGGGGAAAGGGCATCACAGAATGAAAGAACCTTACAATTAGAAGATAATTTAGACACCAGTTAGTCTAACCAATATTAATGAATTCTAGTAGAGTGGCTACCTATAATAATGAAATACTTCAAAAGAATTAAGAGTGGAATAAAGAAAATCATAAACAATTATAGCAAAGACCTCTCACACACTGCCACACACACCTTTTTATTTTTCTGCTAATGTACCTCCATTCATTTGCTTGTTGGTTTGGTCACTGGCCCTTAACTAGCATTACTACTGCTGGAACCAAACTGACATATTCTTAACTGTTTTTTGAGTCTCATCTTTCTTGCTGAGTCTGGACTGGATCTACTCTTAAAGTAAATATGATTCTGGCAACTGAAAACAGAAATTTTTACTTTCAAATTTCTAGAGCTTCTGATTCAGAGAGAGATGCAGAAGCAATGACATTAAATAGATTATTTTAATATAATTATATTTTGTTGTTCAAATTATGCCAATGTATGCAAATATGAGTGTGTTTGATACATAATTATCAGGAATAAAAAAAGAAAACCTAGCTTTGCCATGTACTCTTTTGAGTGATTACTTATCTCTTCCAGAAGGGTCTATGGTGTTCTAAGAATATGTGACCATCGTAATGTATATCATCCACAAAAAGGCACACTGAAAATAAAACATGTAATACAGTCAAGCCTCATCATTCACTAATTTAATTTTCTCAACTTCAAGCAATCAAGTAATTTTATCAGCAATCTCATTTTCACTTTCATGTTGGCAACCTCAAACTTTTGATGGCTACGTGCAATAGAGTGATATGATACATAAGTTTGTGAAGTGACTGACATCCCACTAGGTGCTTTACAGATCTTATTTACAGTACTGTGGTAAAGAGCTTCCTGTGCATTCATTGCATATTTTCATTGTTTACCTTTAAAATTCAAGTTTTGTGTTGCAATTATTCCCCCAAATCATAGTGCAAGTCCTTTCAGTTCTAAGCCCTAGTGTACAAATTCATTGATTCAGCTTAGTGAGAAAATAAAGGTGTTAAATAAACTTTGTGCTGGTATGTTTATAGTCACTATTGGCCTAATTATGAGCTGACTGGAAACATGGCTGTAGATCACATCATCAATTGCAACCTCAAGGTTAAGTATCAATTTGTTTCTGCTATGCTTCCATACCAAGACCCTTGAGGATCTCAAAGTGGTGCATGGAAGAAATGTCATTGATTATTGGATGGATTATTTCAAGCTAGTGCATCCTTCATGATATTCAAAACCATATTCCACCATCCATGAAGGACAGAGTGTTGGAGGTGATGCCAAGACCTGACCAGTATCAATGTCTTCTGCCAGCAGTAACTAAAGTCCCAGAAACCTCTCCCTTGGTTTTCAGAGGTGGCCAAGGTAGAGAGGTATATAGCAGTATAATATATAGTACACACCTTCATACACAGTAGAAGGTAAGAGTGAGGTCAAAAAATGTTTTAGTTTTAAAATTTTTATTTGTTGTATAGTATTTATGGCATACATTTCATATACGAAAATGAAAATTACTCGAAATAAATGTTATTTTTTGAGATGTTAAAACAAAACGCCACAAAATCACAAAATTCTAAGAAATTGCTAGTGAGAAAAATGTTTTGCAAGTTACCAATTTTATTTTGTATATAACATTTTATGGCTTATTTCATAGTTACTGTGTTAAGGAAAGTGCATAATATCAGAATTAATGTTGTCTTATAAAGAATCACATGCAAAAAAGTATATGTTTAGCAGTCTCTAGTGAAAGATTATAGTTCTTGGTGGTCACAGAATCCAACCAACTATTTCTTCTAGGTTCAATGTATCATCATTAATATTTGACTTTCACACCATTATGTAGGAATGTTACCACCACGAGATTTGAGGATTGACTGTATTAATATATAGCAAGTTCCCCTAAGAAAGAGACATACACACAAACCACACCCACACCCACACTTATGGTGCATGTGTGTGTATGTATATATGTATGCATATATTTATATATGTGTCTATATGAGCATGTACCTATGTTTATGCATATGTATATGCATATATGTATACATATATATATAATTTAGCATAATATCTATTTTGGGAAAGTGATAAAACTGAATTGTTATCAGTGAAATATTCCTGTATATAAGATGCTATTTAATATATAGATATGTATTTTACCAAGTATTTCATTTTATTTTTCCTTTATAGGAATTGATATTTCATCTTGCTAATCCTTTCTTTCTTTATATCAATAACTCGTATCAACTTTTCATGAATATACATATATCAATAGGTGACCCTTTTAATTTTGTCTTTGTCAGGTTTCCTTTTTGACTCATTCTCCTTTTATTTGATTTTAATATTTTAATAAGTTTCATTCTACATTTCTTGTTTTCAGAGTCTATTGCTCAAGGTATCCTAAAACCAATTTCCTGATATTTGCTTATTTTCCACCTTATATAAATGCACTTACTTTCTGCATCTCAATCCAAATATTGTACACACACACACACACACACACACACAGAGTTTTTTTTTGATTGTCATCTCATAAACTGGAAGTTCAGATCAAGTATCACAATTTTTTTACCTGCTAGGAAAACAAAATAATTCTAACTCCTGTAAAAGGACAGAAAATTAAAAATGAAATTAGTTATTTCTAAAAATAAAATAAGTTTGTACAGAGGGAAAAAAGAACTATTACAATTAATTTTCTTTTTTATTAATATTTTATTTTTTCCAATTAAATGTAAAGATAGTTTTTAACATTCATTTTTGTAAAATTTTGATTTCCAAATATTTCTCTTTCCCTGTTTTGCCTCTCCCCCTCCCCAAGATAGCAAACAATCTGATATAAATTATACATGTACAATCATATTAAACATATTTCCACATTAGTCATGTTGTGAAAGAATAAGAACAAAAGAAAAAAAAACACAAGAAAGAAAAGACAAAAAGCGAGTGAAAATAGTATGCTTTAATTGGCATTCAGACTCCAAAGTTATTTCTCTGGATATGGTTAGCATTTTCTTTCATGAGTCTTTTGGAAATTTCTTGGATCATTGTATTGCTGAGAAGAGCCATATCTTTTGTAGGTAATCATTGCCCAATGATGCTATGTACAATGTGTTCCTGGTTCTGCTCACTTTACTCAGTATCAATTCATGTAAATCTTCCCAGGTTTTTCTGAAATCTGCTTGATTACCATTTTTTTTAGCACAATAGTATTCTATTACATTCATATCAGTCATATACCACAACTTGTTCAGCCATTCCCCAAATAATGGACATTCCCTTAATTTCCAATTCTTTGTCACCACAAAAAGAACTGCTATAAATATTTTTATACATCTGAGTCTTCCCCCCCACCCTCTTTTTATGATCTCTTTGGGATACAGAACTAACAGCAGTATTACTGGAACAAAGGGTATGCACAGTTTTATAGCCCTTCGACCATAATTCACAACTTCACAACTTCACCAGGAATGCATTAATGTTCCAATTTCCCCACATCTTTTCCAACATTTATCCTTTTTATTTTCTATTATATTAGCCAATCTGATAGGTGTGAGGTGGTAACTCAGAGTTGTTTAAATTTGCATTTATCTAATCAATTGTGATTTAGAGCATTTTTTCAAATGAGTATAGATAACTTTAATTTCTTTGTCTGTAAACTGCCTTTTCTTATCCTTTTACTATTTCCCAATTGGGGAATGATTTTTCAATCAGTTCTTTATATATTGTAGAAATGAAGCCTTTATTAGAAATACTGGCTGTAAAAATGGTTTCCCAGCTTTCTGATGACCTTCTAATCTTGGTTGCATTGGTTTTGCTTATGTAAAAACTTTTTTTAACTTAATGTAATCCAAAATATCTATTTCACATATCATAATGTTCTCAAATCTCTTGTTTGGTCATAAAGTCTTCTTTTCTCCATAAATCTGACAAGTCAACTATTCCTTGCTCTCCTAATTTGCCTATGGTATTATCCTTTATGTCTAAATCATGTACCCATTTTGACCTTATCTTGGTATGGCATGTAAGATGTTGGTCTATGCCTAGTTTCTGCCATTCAATTTTCCAGTTTTCCCAGCAGTTTTTGTCAAATAGTGAATTTTTAACCCAGAAGCTGGGGTTTTGGGATTTATCAAAGAGAATATTACTATAGTCATTTACTACTGTGTCTTGTGTACCTAACCTACTCCATTGATCCATCATTCTCAGCCAGTACCAAATAGTTTTGATGACTGCTGCTTTGTGATATAGTTTTAGATCCAGTATGGCTAGGCCACCTTCTTTTGCATTTGTTTTTCATTAATTCCCTTGATATTCTACAAGTAACTTTCATTGCACAATTATCTTGAAGCTTTGCCTGAATCCACAAATATATATGGATATTAAAGAGTCAGAGTTTCAAAGTCCCATATGAGTATCTATAAGTGCAGAAAAATGCACTAATAATCAATTTGCAGGGTCAAAACTGAGGTAGGGCATCTGTGTTTCTTCAACAAAGTTTGAAAATTATACTTCTTAATACTTTCTAATTGCAGTTCTGAGATCTTGTTGCAACCTATTCAACTTGATGTTCAAAGGCAGATGTATGCCTTGAAAGTGGATTTCCTGGAATTAAATTACTATCATTCCTAAGATATTGCACTTAAAAAAAAAACACCCCTGTTATCCTGCCATCATCCCTTTTCTGCTGTCTTCTGCACCTAAGGTGTGTGCTTGCATTGTCTACCGTTAGTCACTGACTCTCTCTGGCATTTTTCAGGGCTTCAATGCAATTTTTTTTGAGCAATTACTTTTCACTAACATCTATACAATGTGTGACTGTAACATTTTTAATACATTTGTGTGTATGTGTGTGTGTGTGTGTGTGTGTGTGCGCGCGCGGTGGGGTGCATTTCATGTCTCCTGTTATCGATCTGAATCTATATTATGTAGAAAGGAAAAATGAATAAAAGGAAAAAGAAAAGAGGAAGGAAGACAAAAAAGAGATAAAGAAACAAAGAAACAAAGAAGTAAAGAGAGAAAGAAGATAGGAAGGAAGGAAAGGAGGAAGAGAGAGAGGGAGGGAGGGAAGGAGTGTGGGTGGGAAAGAACTTGGCAGGAGAGGATATAGTATGAAATGAATTGAATGTCAAAAAACAAAAATATTACATTTTAAGAGAAAAGTGAGAAGAAAAAGTCAGAATATGGGGTAATACAACAAGTTTAGTAAGATTGGTTTTATGAGAAAATATATTCTTACCCCCATCACACAAATAACTTTACTTTTTCAGTTTGTTTATACCACTAATGCCTGAATTATATACACATTTATTTTAAATAGATCTGAAACTATATTTAAAAAAAATCTTTAATACCTAACTGGAGTCAAAATATTGCAATGCGATGTTGAAGTTCAAAATGTTGCTATTTGAGGCTTCATATTTCTCTTTAAAATAGATTTCAACTCTGCAGTAACTAAATGAATAATGTTCCAAATGGGTTTTCGAAGAGTCGCTCCCACTTGAAACAATTAAAAGACAATAATAATAATAGCCCTGTTAAGAAGTGATAACTGGTTCAACTAGGGTGGTAACTACGTGAGTGGACAAAAAGGGATGGATGTGAAAGATGTAGGGAAAGCAGAATTGATAAGACTGGTCAAATGATTGGATATATATGTTGAAGGATAATAAAGAGTCAAGGATGATTTGGAGACTGTAAACCTGGATGAGTGGAAGAATGGCAGTAATATTGACAGATCTAGAGAGGTTCTGAAAGTGATGGATTTGGTGTGTATAGGGGGAAATATTGTGTTCTGTTTTGGTCATGTTGGATTTGAGATCTAGTTTAGAAAAATGCAATTAGCTGTTCATACGTGAGTGGAGCTCAAAAAGAAGACTTGGAATGAAAGCATATATCTGAAAGTCATCTCCAAGGAGATAATTGAACCCATTAAGGCTGATCTCATGACCAAATGAGAGAATGAAGAGAAAAATGAAAAATCACAGGACAGAGTCAGTGGACATGACATGGACAATGATTCAGCAAAGGACTATATAAAGTGGTAAGCCAGGTAGGAATACAACTAAGGGACTGAAGTGTTATGAAAACTCTTGGAGGAGAGATTATTCAAAAGATAGCAGTAAATCAACAATGCCAAATGCTACAGAAAGGTCAACAAGGATGAAGACAGAGAAATAACCTTTAGATTTGTTGATTAAAAGATCATTTATATCTATAGAAAGAACAATTTATATTGAGTGATGAAGTTGGAAAACAGATTGCAGATTGATAAGTGAAAGTAGATAAAGGAGAGATAAGAAGTACAGATAGATTTATCAAGGAGTTTGGAAGAGAGAGTGAGTAAAGCTTTAAGACAATAACTAGCAGGGGTGTGTGTGTGTTTGTGTGTGTGTGAGACAGAGAGAAAGAGAGAGAGAGAGAGAGAGAGAGAGAGAGAGAGGGAGAGAGAGAGAGAGAATACAGTCAAACAGACACAGAGAGGGTGATAGTGGAAACAATCTACTGGAAAAGATGGGAGGAAATGTGATCAAGTGTGTAGAGGGGCAACTTTTCCTTTTGGTAAGGAAAAGGACCACCCCTCCATTAGAGAGTAGAGTGAAGGAAGTGACAATGGGTGATGTAAAATGCTGGAGTGTGAAATGGAGAACATCTCTCAAAACTTGCATTTAACAGAGTATAGAAATCTGTACTGCCCTACAGGAAAATAGAAAGGGGAGGGAGCAAGGGGGGTAATAAAAGGCAGGGCAGATCAGAAGAAGGGCTATTCAGTATGTGTGCCATCTTGAGGTGGGGGGAGGGGAGAGATGGGGAGAAAATTTGAAACAAGATCTTGTGGAAGTGAATGTTGAAAACCAAAAATTAATAAAATAATTTAAAAAAAAGAAATAAAAAAAGAAAAATGGCAACCGTGCCTATTTGCTCTTCTCCAGGTGAAATGTCCTCAGATGTTTCAACTGATACTTATAACTCATAAAGTCCATTCCTCTCACTATCCTAGTTGTTCTGTTTCAGCTTGTCAATGTCTTTCATAAAATGTGATATCCTCCTATCTGAACTCCATCCCTCAAGTTGTTTCCCTTATCTAATATAATGTTCATATTGTTGTCATTTGGTTTTCTTAAAGCTAAAATCTGACTCTGTCATTCCTCTGCTCAATAAACTCCACTTGCTTCCTAAAACAAACGAACAAACAAAATAAAATAAAATAAAATAAAACCTTGCATTTAAGGATTGAACCTAGGTCAAACATCTCTTTCTTTCCAACTCTATTGCACTCCTTTGGACTTTTCTATCACAGCCCATCACTCAGTACCTTCCTTTCTCCCCCAACTCTAATCCATCTTTTTAGGGACTAGCTTTCTTTTCTGTGCACAATGCTTCATACATAGTAGGTGCTTAATAAATGTTTATTAACTGAATGATTGCAAGATGAAGAAAGTGGAAGAGAAAGCTCACAATAATGCCCTTGATTATTTTGGACAGTCTTGTTATAAGGTGAAGTTTTCAACAGAGGTGGTGGATGGAGTGAGTGCTGTTGGAGGTTTGAGAAGAGAAGACATATTTCAAAACATCCTATATGGTGAGTGCAAAAGAGAATAATTTAGGGAAGGGTTAAAAAAAATCCTTGTTGTGGTGATGGAATGTAGATCCCAGTCAGAATAAATAGGTCTAGGAAGAGTAGGAGATAAGAAGAAAGAAATGATAAGAGATTATAATTGACTAAAGGAAGCTCTTCATCATGGAAGTATAGTACTTGTGGATGATAGGATAAAAAGTGTAACCATCTTTAGGTGTCCCTGAGTCAAAATGGAAGAATAGATTATAAAAATTGAGTAGATTGCAGGCACTGAGAAATTAGGGCATTTGAGCAACAAAAAATATGCATTATGTTGTCCACTAGTATGAATCCAGAAGTTGGTGAGGAGAGGGAGACTGGACTCATTGAAAAAGGATCGAGAATGTGTGAGGGTGCAGTAGATAGGAACTGCCAGGATGTGGTCTGCATGGCAAATTAAGAAAGAGTGAGCCTCAAGACAGGTTGTTGAATGATGGGATGGTAGGAGAGTTTTAAGAGGAAATGGGGAGCATGGAGTACTATGATGCTGACTTCAGAACTAATGAAGCATGTTTCAGGGGTGTAGGGGTGATATGTAACAAGTTTTGGAAAGCATGGCCAGGGAAGCATCATCATCTAGGGAAGGGGTGGGGAATCTGTTGCCTTAAGGCCACATATGGCCCTCTAGGTCCTCGAGTGGGGCCCTTTGACTGAATCCAAACTTCACAGAACAAATACCCTTAATAAAAGGATTTGTTCTATAAAACTTGGACTCAGTCAAAAGGCCACACCCCAAGGCCTAGAAGGCTACATGTGGCCTTGACGTTGCAGGAATTTGAGTCAGCTTTTAATAGCTAGTAATAAGATCACTGTACTATAGGTGAAAAGGTGAGTAAAATAGTTATTAAAGATTTCTGTGATTAGATAGTGTTTATTTATGAATCTATATTGTACTCAGGATTGTGCATGTGCTATCTAAACCACAGATGTTTCATCCATTTTTTCAGAGTGAGATGTATTCCCAGTATAAGTATTCCCAGTATAAGTATAAGTATTCCCAGTCTGTACAGGATGGGAGGAAAAGCCATAAAGTGCAAATTGCCATAACTCTCAGCAGGGGAATTTTTTAACAAAGCTTTTTAAAAATAATACATCTTTTACATAAACACAGAGTGCAAAGTACATGTTATTAGTAATGAAATGAAATACCATTTATAACCAGTTTCCTTCTGTATAAAAGGAAAGGTTGGACTAGGTGTTCTTCAGCATTTTTTTCAGTTCATTCCATCAGACAATAATTCATTGTATTTATTGTTCAAATCCTTTGCACACTTGTCTCTTCAAAACTGCAGGACAGCCACTGACAATACAGCTCATATCCAGCCAAAAGCATGGAACAGTAACACATAGAAAGAAATCTGAAATAGGAAACATGCAAGGAATTTATGGAGCATGGATTTCTAAATAGCGTTTAAACATCATTAACCATGAGAACAGAAAGTGGTCTCTGGTTGCCCTTTTTTATAGGTTCCCCAAACCAGATTTGAGATAGGTGGCAGCTGAGTATGTGAAGTTCTCTATATTATGAAGAGATTTGGGGTGGATTTTTCCATCTGTTAAAAGTATGTAAGACCATGTCCTTATTTGTATCACCCAATTCTTATCTTTCTTTGTACCTGTATGAATTATTTATAGAAAGAGATCCTTGACACTGAAGTTCTCCATGGATGAAAAATAACTGAATCAATGGTTCAGTTCATCTTCTTCCTCCCTCCCCTTCTGCCATTTCAACAGATAAGAAATAATTCCAACTGCATTTAAACACACAAAAGCTACCCATATTAATATATTATGTCAAAAATTAAAATGCCCAATACAAATGATGCTTTTAGATTGATATTGCTACTACCTTCTTTCATATTTATATATACGGACTCAGAAAATGTGCTCACTCAAAATAGTGGAACACATAGTTTATACCAGAATAAATATGTGCTCTGACTCTTTATTCTTTAACATTCATTCATTTTTGGCTAGCTAGTATTTAGCAACTTTATTAAATGTTTTATTGCCCAACTTTCTCTTCACTGACTGGTTTTACATTTACTTAATTACTATCCTAACAGACAAGCTAATTGTTCTGCATTAATATTGTCAGAAACACTGAATTGTGTTGTATTGTTTAGATCAACTGCAATTCAAAAGCATAATTATAGTGTATTGTAGAGAATTTGTGACTCAGGTTGGGGCAGTAAAAGCACTTTTGTTTGTAATATAATAGATGTATTCTTTATCCCTCTCTATTTTATTGGGGCTGGGGAGGTTGGGGGAATTTGGAAGCATTCATGGGCAGAGTTAATATTAATGATCTGTTTATTAACTAAAATGCTTTACTTCCTTCTGACAAATTTCCTTCATCAGTTAGAACTTTTAAAGAAACATGCATGCTGCTCTTTGAATTTATAGATAAAGACTAGACCCTTGAATTGGTAATCTAATGATGGTTAGGAGTATTTTCAACTATCCATATCCTCTCATTTGATCCCCATTTTAAAGAATTATATGCAAATTTGCACAACTGGTTAAGTATTAGTATCAAAGCTGATCTACTCTCTGGATTAATTTATGTGGATTGCTGGTTTCTCCAGCTCCACCCTCCCCTAAAGGACCTCTTGCCCTAGTCAAAAGTTGCAAATTAACTCTTCCCATCTTTAATCTTAGACCCCCTCCACTAGGATTGACTGTTGTACTGTAGGAAGTAAAGAAAAACCCAGGGGTTTGCCCACAGCTCAGCTATCCTAATGATTTTCTTGTTAATTTTAGCCTTGTTGATTCTCTGAAATTAGATTGCTCCTAACTCTACAGTTATATACTTTTTCTGTTTTTCTGTTATATAGGGACATTTCCATCTTTATGGTCCCTTCTATCTATTTATATCTGTCACAGCTGACAGTTGACCTTTGACTCTGATGGTTATATTTTCCATGCTGGATGTATGAATTTACTGTTGACTCTTTTGCTCTGTGTTGATGTGCCTAAATCCCTAACCTGCTGCTTCTCATGCCCCAGATCAATCTACCACTCATTTTATACACAATGAACTTACTCATTTGTCCTTATTTTAACCACAGAATCTGAGTCTAACAAGCTCATATGAAAATGGTGGTTTTTTTTAAAATTTTTTTCTAGATATTTATTGGTCAATTGTGGGGAATAGCTTATGTTCACCAGTATAATTTTATAGTAAAATGTTCTATAATAAGGAAAAATGCTTCATTTTTCTTTTTTCTTTTTTTTTAAGCCCTACATTGATAGGAGCAATGTTTCCTTCTTTTTCTGGATTCATTAGTGCCACAGTCAATTTATTTAATTTCTCTTTCCCCTCTTATCAGAACTGACAATATATCTTTCTTTAATAAATCTATAATGCTGTTTTCATAACTTGTTTCTATACAATTAGCCTCCTTGAGTTCAAGTCTCTGACATCTTGATATGTCATTATTATATGTTTAAGTTTATCCAGATGAATGATGAGTATGATTTATTTGATGAGGATTGGCTTTCTTAAAAAACTGATAACTAGAAACCTTGGTGTTGTTTACTATTATTTCTTGATCCATATGTTTCCCTAAAGAACTTTATCACTCGCTTTTTTGTTTGATTGTTTTGTTTTTTGTCTATGGCACTGAGAAACAGAATCATATATAGTAAAAAGTATGGCTGTTTCTCTGTAACAACTTGTCAACCTTCATCTGAAGTGTGACCTCAATCTGCAATCTAATCTTCCCAAAGAATTATTTAAAAACTTCAACTTTACAGGGTCTTTTTACTCCTTACATTTTCACAGGGCAATGTCAAAATATAGTCACTTTCTTATTATCTAAGAGTCTATCTTAAAGCTTCCATATAATCTCCTGTCTCTAGGCTATCCTTTAACAATCACATTTTTCTTCAGCACATTTGAAGGTATGCTTACAATTCAGGTAGATGTTATTAGGTACTTTGAGTTCAGCTCTTTAGGCACAAAAGTTAAATGAGCTTACCTTAGGTGGAGGACATGACTTAGATTTTCCTGACTTAGATTTTAATGCTTGCTCTATTAAAAAAATCATAAAATAACATTCCTTGCATATAAATATTAAAAAGCATTCCTAACCATATTTAATATAAAATACGATATAGTATGGTCAAATTGATAAAGAATAAGATTTAAGGAAACATGCCTAGACAAAAATTGATTCCTAATTCAACTAATTAGGAATTAGTTACTACTTACCTGAACATTGACTTTCCTTTCCATTCTGAGGAAAATCTTGGCCTTCTATCACCTACCTTGATTCCAAGTTTTAAAAGTCTACAAGATCTTTTTTGCCAGATGACCTGCTTATAACTGGTATTTAAGTGACTCCAGAAACTTTATCTTACCACCTGCATTGCTTGGTGGTTACTGATAGCCCAGTTACTTCTTGCAGGTCAGTTCTCATTTAAAAAAAAAATTGTCCCCCTCTTAAAAAAGTTGTTTTTTTTTTTGTTTTTTTTTTTTTTTCTATTATCAGGGAAGGGTGTGAGTGTCTTTGTTTCTGTAATTTTTATCTAGACAGTTTTTTCCCCTCTCTGGGGTCAGAATTAGAAAACTGCTAACACATAAGAAACATTTTTCTCTCCCTCTAACTTTATCTCTTTCATCAAATGATTTTCTAATGGGAGAAAAGGTACCTTATCAACCAAGGTCCTGGCTAGCACCCTCTTCAAGTAATATCTTTTGACTTTATCTTTTCCTTAACCAACATCCCATATATAAAGCAAAATAATTTTATTTTCCATAGGTCTGTAGTATTTACTATTTTCTTTTTCTTTTCTTTTGAATGAGTTAAGCTTTTATAAAGCACATCAACATCACTAATTCCTATCCCAGCATTAAAACCACAATTTAGACATCATATATGCTTATTCAGTGGTTAGAATGGCTTTTTCACTCCTGTGCTTGAGATATTTTCATTATAAGAGATATTATAGTGATACTCCATAATTATGAGAAATAATCATTCTCCTTTTCTAACTCTTTGTGTTTTTTTTAGAGTGTTTTATTCAATGGGGATATTGAGACAATCCAATAACCTCAAAACAGAAATATGACTAAATGGAGAGAATGAATTGGTTTACACCGGTCCCAAACCACCCTGTCTAAAGTGATTTTTTTATTGGCAATTCATTTACAAAAAGAAGCTTGAAGAAAATAAATCCAATATGTGTGTATACTTTTTTTTTCAAAGTTATGTATTTGGTCTTGAGAGTCATTAAAACACTAATGTGAGGTCTGTGCTTGGAAATCTAATCTCATTAAATAAATACTGTTTAGGTCTTTCCTTCCCTGATTTACTTAACTATTAGGCAAAAGTCTCTAGAACAGTCATGTTGAACTCAAATAAAAATAGGGAGGGGCAGTTAGGTGGCACAATAGATACAGCACTGGCCCTGGAGTCAAGAGGACCTGAGCTCAAATCCAGTCTCAGACCAAACACTTGACACTAGCTGTGTGACCCTGGGCAAGTCACTTAACCCCAATTGCCTCAACAAACAAACAAAACAAAAATGTTTAAAAAAAATGGGGGCCATATACAAACAGAAGGATTCTCGTGGACTGCTTATTGACTTTTTTTAATGTTATCTATTTTATTATTTTTAAAATTTATTTTTAAAATATTTACCATTAGCATTTTAATCTGGTTAGGGCTACACAAAGCAGTACACGGACCTGTGAGCCTTGTGTTTGATACCTCTGAGAATTCAACTCATCTTAATCACCAAATTAGGAATGATAATGTACTTGGAGGGGGGTGGATACTATCTCTCCTACAAACTGTAAAATAAGTACTCTCTGCATTTGGAACTTTAAATAATTACCTTTCAACTGAATAAGCATAATTGTGTTGAAAGAGTATACTTATGTGGTTTAAAAAGGTTTTTTTTTTGCATTACTGCCCTTCATAAATCACTCCCTCTTCAGTTTAATACTGACAACAGAGACCATAGAGAATTGGCTTTTCTTACTGACTTCATATGTCCTTTGTGGGTTACTTCTCACCAATGCCAAGTTAAGCTTGATTGAACAAATGAGAGATATTCTGGGGTCTTGCTGGATTCAGACAACCAGGTTTCCTTTGTAGAGTAAATAATACTGGAGGGGCTTTTAACTTGTAATTTTACTGCCTTATTCAACCCCTTTTACATCTGGGGCAAGGCAATAATCACACAGTAAAAGAACAAACAAACAAATAACAACTTGGTGGAGGTGAGGGTTCAAAGCTTGTTTTTTGGCTTTATATAACAGGCTGTTTTATTTCAGGTGTAATGGACAGATTATCCTAAGTTAGATAGAACCCGAATGCAGATTTGCTCTGTATCACTGATTTACTTGGAGATTTTTTTTTTAAGTGTCAGACTGTAATTCAAACATTTAACATTTCAGACATTATAATGGCTTCACAGAACAGGAGAAAGGTTCTGAGAGATAACTGGTTGGCCTAATTTTAGGCCAGTTCTTTCACTCATTTTCATTTAATTTTCTGTCATTTTCTCCAAGCCTAGGGACCAGTTCCTTACTGTTCCAATTGCTGCTTCTACCAGATTGTGACAAAAGAGCCATTTTGCCCCAGGTCCCTTCAACACTGTCCTCATTTCACCACTGCAGGTAATAGCCATCTGGCAGGCTGAGGCTAAATAGTGCCAGTGTATAGTTTGTCATATCACCGGGGAACATCTTGAATAATTGCTTATCCTAAGCAGCAATAACACTACTCAAGGCTACAAGGAGCAAGGTTTTTGTATGTCTGTACTGCCCCTGGCACACTCTGGGCACTTAATGTTGATAAAACTAATAATGATACTACTAGTATAATAATGACCACTCACTTTGACAGGAATGCTCTCCAAATAACTAGGTCATAATACCTTACAGCAAAACAAAAATATCAAATATTGTAATATCCTAGAACTTTGCTGTATTGAATGTTGCTTGAAATGAATAGGTTACTGGGGTTGAAACTATCCTGATTTACTGGGCATCTGCCACACTGCCTAGCATGGTGTTACAGGTTGATTAAATGTATTTTAATTGGGCATTTTGACTATAATGATGCTTCTGTAATTTGCCATATATAGTGTGGTTTCTTCTGTAGTCTAACAATGAAGAACATCTACGAGGTGCTAAAACACAAGTTGATTATTTAGCATTTCAACATCAAAGGTATTGGATTTGGTTGACTAGCCCTGTTCCTATATTTAGTAATCTCAGTTTCCCTACCTATAGAATGAGATTAATATCAATAACACTGCCTATTTTATGGTCTGTTAAGGGCTGCTTGACAATCTTGTAAAGTGTAATATAAATGCTATTTATTGAATGTCAGAAAGGTTTAAGTCCCTATAGAGTACTGAAAAACAAAACAGCAACTCGAAATTTAATAGAAAAGTAATTAAAATGGAAAAGGAAAGTAAACAGGCGAAATTCAAGCAATTAAATTCTTGCTTTCCTTGCCATTCATGCAAATGAAAATTTCCCACAGATTCACATAGGTTGGCTTAGACTTTCACCTGTGCAACTTTGCAGGCAAGGGAAGCCTAGATTCTGCTTGCTCATGTTTTCTTTTTTTTTTCCCCTTATTTTATTTCAAATGCAAATACACAATAAGAAAAGAAGAAAGATATTATAAACTTAAATACAAAATAAGAAAAAAATGTCATGTTCAGGGCATAACATAAGAGGATTCAAATTATACAGCAATAAATTTCCATTTCAAGAAAGCCTATATGATAAATACTATACATTATTTTCAGAGTTGTCTATCTTAGCTTCCTTCTAAGTTTTCTTTTGTTTTCTGCTGGGCATTTTCACTTTGTCCTTTTTCCCCACTTCCTCAACCCTCATCCCCAAGAAGGCTACAATTAAGCACATATGTGTGTGTGTGTGTGTTTGTGTGTGTGTGTGGCTGTGTGTGTGCATGTATATGTATGCATACATATATACTCACATATATACACATATACATACATATATACATATACACACAAAGATATATATACACACACAGATACATGTACTTACATGCATATACATATACTTAAGTATCTATAATTGTACTCATATATAGACATATACATTCTCAGGCATCTACATAAAAGCATATATAATTATTTGTCCTCTGCTTCTCTGAAGGTGGATAATTCCTTCATAAGTTTGTCTTCCCATATTTTTCTAAGTCTGCCAACTCATCATTTCCTACACTATAGCAATATTCCAACCTTATACTCTCTAGTTATTTTAAAGTCTAAAACAATATTAAAGTGGCTGACATATAACATAGTTTCCCTATTTTTCTCTTTTGATTAAATATATTTTAGTTTTAGCTTTGTATAAGATCACCCTAACCCTAACCCTGCTTTTTTCCCTAATGAATTGTACTCCTGATCTTTATTTTATGTTTGTGTGGAGAGGTTCTTTGCTTCAGAATCCTCTGAAGATGAATCCCGGTCTTATCTATTCCCATAGTAACTTTCTATAGTTGTATTCTTTCTCCTTTGCCTGTTTTTTGTTTGTTTTGTTTTGGTAGCAGCTCATTTTTTGTAATCATCTCTAATCATACCCCTCCTTGGGTATGGGGAATAGTGCCTTTGGCCTCACATACTTCTTTCCTTCTCCTCTCTAACCTAGAAGGATAACCTCGAATTCTGCACTCCTGTAAGTGCCCATAGTCAGCAGCATCTCCCCCCCACTGCTTCTGCACTCACTGCTTTTGCATTCACTAGGCATGTGATACATCTCAGCAGCACAGCTGTGTCTGGAGTCCATTATTATCAGAGGTTCCCTCAATCTTCCCCTACTCAGACACCTGACTCCCCACACTGCCCATCAGGTGAAAATTCCTCTGTCTGGGCCATGGGCTACCTCCCAATCCAGCTAGCCCTAGGACTTGACCATTTGCTCTTTCAGCAACACTAGCCTAAAAGGTGTTTACTCTTCACAAACCTCATTCCTGGGATTTTTCATCAGATCTTCACTTGTCCCAGGAGAACAACTATTCTGTCCCAACTCTTGCTTGTTTTTATCATTCTACATTTGCCCTGGGGCACTATTTTATCTCATTTGTGAGGGAAATCTGAAGAGCTTGGAATTTTCTGACCTACTCCACTATTTTCCCAGAACCTTCTCCTTGCTTGTGTTTTCATGACTCCATTCTCTCTAAATGTTCACATGGACTATCTGTGTCTGACCTGTGGTAGAGCATTCTGAGGTCATATTGATCTGATAAACCACAATTGGGTGTATTGTAACTTGACTTTAACATAGTGATGTCATTTTGGTTCTCATTGAGAATGAAGGACAACAACCAACCAACCATATCCCAACATTCAGTTGTACCTTAGAGAATATGTTTTTTTTTTTTTTTTGAGGCGGGGGCTAGGCAATTGGGGTTAAGTGACTTACCCAGGGTCACAGAGCTAGTAAGTATCAAGTAGCTGAGGCTGGATTTAAATTTGTTCTTCCTGACTTCAGGACAAGTGCTCTATTCACTGCGCCACCCAGCTGCCCCCAAGAATCTGTTTTCATAAAGTTACTTGACTCAGCCTAGGAATTCCCTTGATGCAGCTGCTCTGCACTATCTACTCCAGCTCAGGCTTAGAAGATCCCCATTCTGCTACTATTGTACTAGTTTCTCTGCTACACTCTATCTCCTAAGATGCTTAACTATTGTTACTGTACCTTCATAGCACCTATTTGCTAAAGTTCTTTCTGTCCTGTCCCTACCATAGCCAGCTTGATGGCTTCCAGCCAAGTTTCACTCCCATTTAGAAAGAGACTATTTGGGCCAAAATGCCTGGGGGCTTCTCTACAAATCTTCAGTCTTTTCATTAATTAGTTTCACTGCTTCATCCATTTAGCATGCAAAAGAGCTACTAAAGCAACTTTAAGACTTGTAGATTATTTCTTCACATTGGAAGTCCTTACTGAGGTAAGCTTTGGTGACAATTCCACATGATTTGCCTCTTCCTTGACTCAGGATAAAGGCATTGTTCCTTTCCTAGGAAAGGAGTATATCCTCTCCCTCCCCCCAACCAACTGAGGTTAATCACTAATACCCCAGACAAATTGCCTTGAACCTCCAGAAGGATAAGGTATGAGGCAAAGACAACAAACATAGAAGCAAGTCTAAGGCATGCCAAAAACCATGTGCTCTTTGACTATGCGACTCTGTAGCATCATTAAATGTCAGCTTTGTCATTCCCAGAAATTATATTATAGTGAGTATAAATAATGGACTAAACAGCAAAACTCTTCTAGCACTGATTTTCATGGGTGTAGATGAGCCTTCACATGATGATAGAACTCCTTAGATGCCATTCTAGAGAAAAGACCATTAGACAATTGATTTTGTTGGGGCAGAGCATTAACCTTTAGGTGTGCAGAATGGAGGCTTATCTCTGAATTTTTAGTCATATTAGTTCCCTGAATCTGTCTGAAGTAAGGCAACTTCTCAATGGTCACATAGTCCAAGTGGATCAAACAAGGGTTTCCTCATCCAAAGCCCGTATGGAGAGGTCAGGGAGGACTAACAGCTCTGGTGTGAGGGCTTGCCTAGACCTTTTCAGGGCTGCTCATGAACATTTGATGTCCACCTTCCCCCAACTCTCTAGCATCCAAACCATCTTGGTAGATGGGCTAAACCAGGTTGTGGATAACCAAAAGGCTTCAAATACATCTGTGAGTTAGGGGAATATTGACCCCAAGCACATGAAGACTTCTGGCTGAGAACAACTTGTTCCAGCAGCAATGAAAGTGGCCAAAGCTAGAGCTGTGGAACCCTTGGAGCTTAGGTAGAAATCTAAAATGCCAAGGTCATCCACTGCATCCCAGACCAGCACCAATCATCCTGACTCTTTGTCTTGACTTTTGTCTTGCCACTGGACTTTATTGAGGCTGACCACTTCGTGTAGCTCTGCCTCACATAAATCCAATTCATGCACAACTCAAGACATCACCCTATGATGTCATTGAACCTCTTCAAAAATGAAAGACAAACAAGAACAATGGATGAAAAGGAATAATTTAAAAAAAAAGTAAAGTCAGATCTAAATAATTAGAAAAATATCAGTTGCTCATGGGTAGGCTGAGCTAATGTAATAAAAAGGATAATTCTACCTAAATTAATTTATTTATTCAGTGCCATGCCAATCAAAATACCATAAATTATTTTAAAGAGCCAGAAAAAATAATAACAAAATTCATCTGGAAGAACAAAAGGTCCAGAATATCAATGGAATTAATGAAAAGAAAGGCTAGGTAAGGTGGCCTAGCCATACCAGATCTTAAATTGTATTATAAAGCAGTAATCATCAAAACTACTTAGCACAGTGGGGCAGTTAGGTGGTGCAGTGGATAGAGCACCAGCCCTGGATTCAAGAGGACCTGAGTTCAAATCTGACCTCAGACACATAACACTTACTAGCTGTGTGACCCCGGGCAAGTCACTTAACCCCATTGCCTCTCCAAAAATAAAACAAAATAAAATTTAAAAAACTACTTAGCATGGGTTAAGAAATAGAGTGGTAGAGCAGTGGAATAAATTAGATACATAAGACACAGTAGTCAATGACTATAGTAATCTCCTGTTTGATAAACCCAAAGACTCCAGCTTCTGGGATAAGAACTCACTATTTGACAAAAAATGCTGGGAAAACTGGAAAATAGTAGGGCAAAAACTGAGCATATACTTAGGCATAAGACACCTAGGTCTTACTAGATGTAAAACCAACATCTTACACCATATACCAAAATAAAGTCAAAATGGGTACACAATTTAGATATAGAGGCTGGTACTATAAGCAAACTGAGAGAGCAAGGAATAGTTTACCTGTCAGATTTATGTAGAATGGAAGAATTTATGACCAAGCAAGAGATAGAGAATATTATGAAATGCAGAATAGATAATTTTGATTAGATTAAATTGAAAAGTTTTTGCACAAACAAGGTCAATGAAACCAAGATTAGGAGGGAAGTAGAAAACTTGGAAAGAATTTTTACAACCAGTATCTGATATATATAGAGAACTGCATATAATATATATATATAGAGAGAGAGAGAGAACTGCATCAAATTTATAAGAATACAAGTCATTCCCTAGTTGATAAATGGTAAAAATATATGAACAAGCAGTTTTCAGAAGAAGAAATTTATATATATACATATACATACATACATATATATGTATATATGTATGTGTATATATATATATACATACAGAGAGAGAGAGAGAGTCATTTGAAAAAATGCTCTAAACCACTATTGATTAGAGAAATGCAAATCAAAATGACTCTGAGCTACCACATTATACCTATCAGATTGGGTAACATAACAAAACAGGACAATGATAAATGTTGGAGAAGATGTAGGAAAATTGGAACATTAATGTATTGTTGGTGGAGTTGTGAACTGATTCAACCATTCTGGAGAGCAATTTGGAGCTATGTCCAAAGGGCTATAAAAATTTTCATATCCTTTGACCCAGGAAGGACACTTCTAGGTCTATATCCCAAAGAGACTACACAAATTGGAAAAGGATGTTAGAAATGAGTCCTTGAAGACCCCCCAGAGCAGAATGGAAACTTAAGCCCTGTCAAGCTACCACAGCCAATTGCCCCTCCATTGTATGACTCTGAGAGCTCAGGCCTCCCCGTAAAAATGAAACTAAGCTTGGAGTGAGTGAAGAATCATTTTATTACTTTCTTGCAAGAATTGGCACAACTCCAAGGGAGAAGTGCACCAAGTGCAGAAGAGAGAAAAAGTTTTATACTGTTAGAATGCCGAGACTCTTCCCTTCCTGGCCTGGATTGGTCCGTTACTTTCTGTGTTACAATCTTACGTGTCTACCCATCACATGTCCCCTTGACATGCCCCCCACCCCATACCTGGCCATACAAAAGCCTGTACTCTTTATTCTACTCAGGGCTGGTTAAGATTGGTTCTGTGCTATAGAACTTTGGGGTCTGTTAAAAGGTTAGGGCCCTTCTCATGGGCTTGCCCTTTCAAGGTTTTGCAAGCTCGTTAAAACAATGTAACTTGTTATTACCAAATTCTTTGCAGATGGTGTAAGATGTCAAAAGTTATCTTAAATTGTAGGATCATGATACCTTGTCCCTTGCAATAGGTTATCTTAAGCTCTGGGGGCATGATACCCTGTCCCTTAAAAGGACCCACATGTACAAAATTATTTATAACAGCTTTTTTTGAGGTTGCACAGAATTGGAATGGAGGGGATGCCCATCAACTGGGGAATGGCTAAATAAGTTGTAGTATGTGAATGTAATGGAACACTATTGTGCTGTAAGAAATGATGAGCAGTCAGACTTCAGAAAAACCTGGAAAGACAAGTGAACTGATGCTGAGTGAAGGGAGCAGAACCATGAAAACACTGTACACAGTAACAACCACAATGTACAATCACTTACTTTGATAGACATATCTCTTAGAAATGCAAGGATCCAAGACAACTCCAAAGGACTCACGATGGAAAATGCGGTTCACATTCAGAAAAAGAACTATGGAGTTCAAATGCAGATTGAAGCATATTATTTACTCTCTCTCTCTTTTTTCCTTTTTTATATGTTTCTTCTTTCTTATGATTTCACCTATTGGTTCTAATTCTTCTTTACAACATGACTAATATGAACATAGGTTCAATATTAATGTATATGCAGAGGCTATATCAAATTGCATGCCATCTTGGGGTGGGGGAAGGGGAGAGAGGGAGAGAAAATTTGGAACTTAAAATCTTATGGAAGTGAATGTTGAAAACTTAAAAAAATAAAGTAAGTATGGCTTAAGCATCAAGTTTTTGGATCTTTGGAATTAAAAAGCCCATAAGCCATGTTGATGAACTTTCAGATGTCAAAGAAATGATTTTTTTTTTTGCTTCCTTACAAGGAGGTATATTACATTTAATCTATAACTTTAGTCTGAGTTGTTTAAGGTTCAGAAGGATCAAGTAAATAGCTCATGGTCATAGAACTAGTTAGTAAGTCACGAATAGAGTTGACTCTGCACTGACTGAAGCAGACCTGGTCTCTGTTGTTCCCAGGTCAATGAATTTTCTGGAGCCTCTGATCATTTTGTAAATCTCCCACCTGCAGCTTGGCCTTTCCCTCTACCTTAGTACCTAATATAAATTTCATTGCTAGGCTCCTCCTCAGGTACTAAAACACTTGCTGTCCAGTGCTCCAAACTGCAACTCACTTGTCCTGATTAAGGACCTCAGTTTTGCTGTAAGAGCTATTTTCTCTTGAATTCATGTTGACCTAAGTGTCAGAAAGAAGTTGAACCCCAGGCTTTTCGATTCCAAGTCCACCACTCTATCCCTATTTAATACTGCCTCTCTTTGTGAAGTTAATCAGTATTAAATCAGAACCCAATTCTAAATCCTCCTCTCAAGCTACTGAAGCAATATTTCCCAATTGAGATTTGGAAATTTTTATTTTAAGACATTTTTTCCATTAGCATTGTTATTGCAGCGATCAATACACACTCATGGCCTTACCAAATGGGCTAAGTTTATTGAACATTCCAAAATTGTTGAAAGTTTTCACAATATTAATGGTACAGAGAAATCAGGAGCAACAAAATAGTGATGAGAACTGAGAAAGAGGTCTCATTATTTATGGAGATAAGGCCCTGCAAAGACCCCAAGCATTCATCGCTTTGTGAGTAACACTTGTGAGGCCTTGCTTTTTATTATTCTTGTACACCATATTTTGTTAGCATGCATCATTGCTAAGATGAACTATTTTGAAATTTCCTAATATGTTTGTTTCTTTTATTTTTCCTGTGTAATGAATCTGAGCAATATCATTTTTCATTCATGGGTATATGCTCCCAGCATTGACTGGAAGTTCAGATTAAAAAATAATATTCATCATAAAATATAAAACATGACTTACTGTCGAAAATGGCTGATGATTTGGTAGAGTATCTACATTAACTCCTACAGGGAACCACAGAAGTGAGTTCCGAAGATGCATTCCCTGTTGTTTATCCATATAGTACAAAAAATAAAACTTCCCAGGGTTAGGCCTGAGGAATTAAATCTCCTCTATTTTTGTTTTGTTTTTTTTTTCCTGTTATTTGTTTGTTTTTGCTTTCCTCAAATAGATGAGTTTCCTTTGTCTAAACTGTACCACCATGAACATGCCTGATCTGAAAAGGTAAGGATTGGGTCTGGCAAATACTTAGATGGGAAACTGTCTAGGAATATCTATAGCTGTTTTGAAGAAAGTAGCATTGGACATAGAGTTAGAAAACACCTGAGTTTGTGTCCTGCTTCAGGAACTCACTAGTTATTTGACCCTGGACAAGTCATTTAACTCTTTTGGGCCTCAGTTTCTTCCTCAAATATGATAGGTTTAAATTCAATAATCTGTTTCCTTGGCTCCTTATATTTAAACATATCCTATAGTCTAGTATAATTCCATCCACTTCATATATATTTATATAATTTACATATTGTAAGATCCAGTAGACTAAAACTGTCTTCCTTATCCTTTATATTTCTCCTCCTAAATGTAGCACATTGGGCATACTAGAAGCTTAATCCTTTTATTATTGCAAGAAGGATTTATTTTAAAAAATAATTTTTCTTCCTTGAAATTTGAATTTGGTTTCATATATCATTTCCAGCACTAGGCTTGAATGATGTAACAGATTGTCCACAGAAAAACAATAACTACAATATTTTGAATGAATTTACCTTCTTCTTGTTCCTTTTGTATATTTCTAAAATTAATGTGGCCACTGACAGAATCAACATATGTGGAAAGAAACTACAAAAATTGCCCCCCCAATTACCAAAATTTGTTACAGGATTGGGTATTCATGTTATTTGTTTTTAGATATTTCATTCATTTCAACATTTTATTGTCTATTATATGCAGAACACCACTAGATGATGGAGAAAGATTTTAATTTTAGACTTGACACATCCCTGGCTAAAAAATAAAAATAAATTAATAGGTTTTTGCTTTTAGGCTGATAGGATGAGCTCAGGATCAAACATCCTCACTTGCTCCATTTTCTTATAAATTAAACAAACACTTAGAAAATAGAGTAATAAATGCAGTGAGCAGGAAATAATATCTAAATTCCCCATGCATATTACTTGAGGATTAAATTAGAATTAGAATTTGATCTACATTTTTTTAATGTGTCCCAAATGTCTATGTAGCTATTTGATGCCTATGCTATAAAAACGCAGATTGCTCCTACTTTAAACACAAAGCTCTCTGCCACAGTTGTCATTATTCAAGTCAGTGGTTTCCCAGCCAAAGCAGAATAATGCTAGAAGCACCCTAAAACTAGAAAGTAGAAAATTATTGATAAAATCAATAACTAAAATTATCTTTTAGATTTTAAAATGCAAAAAAGCATACCCAGAACAATATCATCTTGAATTGACTATTAATATTACAAAGCAATGGATTCCTCTTTTAATGATACATGAGAGTTAATATGGTATACCAGAAGTAGTGTGAGGTTGGGAGCCCTCGCCTCCAATTACAGTTATGACAACTGCCAGCACTGTGACCATGAATAAGGTATTTCATTTGTCTGAACTCAAGTCTTATCAGTAAAATAGGAATAACATCACCTGGGAAGTGAGAATGGATAGTAAAAAAGAACATAGAATTTGAAGTCAGAGGAAATAATAAGCTCTAATACCAGCTCTGCCAGCAAAAATCTCTGTGATCTTGGTCAAGTCATAGCTTCTCTGGGCCTCAGTTTCCTCCTCTGTAAACTGGAGTTGTTGGACTTAACTTCTGAGTTAGTTTTGTGTGATATTGTGGGCTGCTCGTCTGTAGTCCCTTGAACTATTCAGGAGTCAGACTGTCAAGTGCTCAATCCTTCTACCATGTATACCATACAATATCAGAGGATCTTCTGTGGGAACTACCAGCTTCTAGGAGTCTCTGAGGTGGCCTCTTTTTTCTCTTTTTTACCCTTCTTTGTGTGGGAATGTTCCTTTCACAATAGTTGAGGGATCAGTGAGGATTACCCAATCAAATCAAAAACTAAGGGGGGGCTACCATTCTAAGAAAACTGCTCTCTTTACCTTACCATGTCGTTACCTTTTTGACAAACCTTTTCTGCAAGGACATATTGTAATAAGTATTTAATGGAATTAAATAAAGGCAACAAAATTGCTATGCAACATAAAATATATCTCTCAGTTGATTTCCAGGCACAACCTTTTCCAAACAGAAAGCCCTGTCTAGGATAAAATTAGGCTCATCTCTCAACCCCAGTGCAGTTCTTAGTTTCTCCCACTCAGGAAATTAGTAAATTGTTTTTATTCATTCATACAATCTACTGTGCCTTTAATTAGATGTCTCATTCATTGCTCCAATGATGGAAAGATCTCCTGATCCTGCATCACAGCCTCAGTTTGCCTGGATATGAATGGTTCATGCTGTTTTGAAGTCTGAAACTCTGCTCAGCTAATGCCAGTCCCTATGAATATGCCCTGTCTTCCTCCATATGTAGGTAATGGAATTCTTCCCACAAAGTGACAGTCTGATATTCATAAATTAAGCATCCATTGTAGTGTCCTCATAAACACTTAACAACTGACTATCCCCACCGCCCCACCAAAAAAAAAGTACATAAAACATTTGTAAATTTAATCTGTCTTATTGACATTTTCCTCCATCATTTTTCAGTCTAGATAACCAATAAACCACTAATTCAAGGTTTGTTTTGTAGCATTTGCTGTTTTTGATTTTTAAATGCTCACACTGAAAATTCAACAATTGGCTCACTATTTGACCTGGCTTTATTTTAGTACACCTTATTTAGATACTTATTAAGTTGCTTTCAGATTTCACCCCTAAAATGTCTTCCTTTTCCCAGGGTAATAACATGGTCACTGGCCCATTCTTTTCTCTTCTCCTATCTTAATCTCTTTCATTAGCACATGTGGCCAAGAACCCTTCAGGTATGCTGGCTTCTGTACTGTGGTATGAAAGTGCCCTATTAAACAAAGTGCTATTGAAAAGTCAGCTAAGTAAGGCCTGCTGCACAATGACATTGTGACATAATAATGAGTAATAGTTCAAATTTATAAAGCACTGTAAGTGTTCTACTTTCCAATTCCACACACATCAATGAACTGTGTCTCTCAAATGGATTTTGTTTAGTGAATATATAGTTTCAATGATCTACGTTTAGAAATGGGCTTCATGTTTGTCTTGCTGATGGCTAGTTGTTAATGTTAAACTGCCTCTGCCATCCAGTCAATCCTCTTAGATATCACTTAAAGTTCTTTCAAGGTATGGTAACTCATACTTGACATTTTCTGATTTGTACCTATGGGCCTAGGAAAGTTATATAGAACTTATTAAAATACTGTAGATGAACTCTGCAGAAGACCCAAAGAAACTAGTCTGGACTTTCATCTCAGGTTATACTAGTGTCGCCTGGAAAAGTGACCTTAAACTGCTCTGATTTGGTGTTTACGAAATCAGCAACAAACCTGCCATGCAAATGTGTGGTAATCTTATAATTTTAGTTTGAGGGAGCCAGACAGAGGTCTTGCTTTCCTGTTTACCTAAGTCTTTATATCATTGAGGCATGCCTTTATTGCTAACTTAACATTGATAAAGGCTCACGCCTACAAGTACCACATCGGATAAAGTAGCATAGCATGGGAAGAGTGGATTTGGAGTCAGATGAACTGAGACTGAATTCTGGCTCTGCTACTTATTTGGATGACAATAAGGGAGTCACTTAAATCCCTTGGTTCTCAGGTTCCTCGCCTGTAAAATGATAGCTTTAGATGGGGTGGGACCCAACATCCCTCCTAGGATGTCCTTATATCCCAAACATTATGGACCATGAAAGTATGGACACATTGTGATTTGTCTTTGTGGTAGAAATATGCACACTAATGACTCTATAGATCTAGTATAAAGTGAGATAGCTTTACAATGTTCTTTAGAGTCAGTCTTAATTACAGCTAATGTTTGGTCTCCTAATGTCATCAGAACTTCAATCAAACAATTCCAAAGATGCCAATGTCTGAAGTTGTGACATCTGGCTTTGTAAATGTTCCATGCCATCAAATGTCCTTATTGGAGGCTCCAGTTACCCTGTCATTACAACTTGTCCTGCTCTTAATTCATAGGAGGATCAACATGAGTACCTATGACATTTCTGCTGCACAAGCAACTTCACACTGAAGCCCATATGAATCAGTGTGTTTGACATGCTCAAGTTTTACAAACAAAACTTTGTTTTTTTTTAATTTTAAGTTTTCTATCTCAAATATTATAGTCCAGCTTCTAGGGCTGGACCCTCCTTACTTAACTATTAGTGGTGCCCTGATCCAGTCAACCCTATGTACTAGATATGTAAAATAGTTAATATCACTCCTGTGCCTATCATGCTATTTGTGAAATGAAATGTCTGAAATGAGGAAATCAGTATTCTGGTTTGGTGTCTAAGATTGATTATTTCGTTTGTTAGAGACTTGAGGTAATTTCCACCATAAGTCTGATCTGAGTCTGTCTGACTTGGTTTAGCTGAAATATCTTATTCTCAATGGGGGAACTCATCTGTCTGTGTGTTTTAGATTCTATACTAATATGCATAGTTTTTCTGAATTCAATTTGTTAGCTGCTTTAATAAATGGGTTTACTCACTCTTCACTATTTCTGATGGTCTTCTGTTCAACTACCATTAGGTGGAAATACATCAAGCCTACAGATGTCAGCTTATAAGGGATTATTCCTTCCCCTTTAAGGGAGAGCACCTAGGAGAACAGCACAAACCTAATACATTCATTTAGTTGGGGGTGGGTTGGGTTAGAGATAGATATAATTATAAACTAATACCCTCTTAGTCTTAGGTGGACAGTACAGCATGTTCGTGGACCCCTTATCTAGGGAAGGAATCTCCATTAGAAGAGTGGGCATCATTTTAGTAATAACTATCTATGCTTCCCTGAAGGCTGCAATTATATAATCCATGTGGACTGATATACCACTTTAATGAACAATACACATGTCCAACATAAAACAATGTCCTTTTTTTTTGGTCCTCTTTTCAATAATCCAGAAAATACAAAATACTTTCAAAATATACTATGCTTGTCAGATTTTCATAAATTCTTCCTCAAATTTTTTTCATAATGGTTCTTTATATCAAAATCTATCAACATATTGATGAGGAAGAAGTATCATATCCCCTTATATTGCTTAGTCTTCACAGATTTCTCTTAGATTACAGATAAAGTACACATATTTTTCTTGACTATTTACTCTGAGAATAATCTTAAAATGAGACACTTTTCAACTGTCATTTCATAGTTGCCAGAACAAACAACTTTTCTCAACATTCCATTGGAATTCTATTATGTTAAAAAGATTGTAATAGTTTCCATAGTGATGGAAAGATAGACATTCTAAAGAGGAGCTATAAAAGAAAAAGAATTAATCAAGAAATTTTAATTGATCATATACTAAAATTTTTGTGGCATGGTAGGTTTTTAAAAATTATAATGCTTAATCACTAATCCCTGCCCTCTAAAACTTAAAAGTATAATTTCACCAACTGAGCTTTTTTTTTTAAACATAAGTATTCATAGTAAATGCTGATTTTTTAAAAAATTTTAACTTTTTTTTGTGCTAAGACGCTACATGTGTGAACCAACCAGTTCAGTCAATGTCAATTTCTGGTCCATACGTTTCAGTTTCATAGGTTGCAACTGAAAGTATCCTCAGCAAAATGTATAATTGTAAAATATATACATAGGGAAAGTCATATAGCATAAGGAAAACATAGTCAATAGACAAGTTTTAGTATTTCATTTCTATCTTCAGGGTCAGGGAAACATGAGGTAGAATTTATGAGAGGACATGAACAAGTTATATGCATGAGTTTTGATCTGTACCATTGGAGGGCATACACACATTGAGATCACATTGGCATGTGTCAGTTAAGAGTAATTCATTAGACTCGAGAATATATAATTTTTTTTTTAAGATAGAGAATGCCACATCTAATGAGTATCTAAATAAGAGATGAGGTGTCAAGTTAGGTTTCCTTTTAGTCAATCTTCAGTGAATACAGATGATTGACAGTTAATATAGCTGATTTGAAGCCATTTGGTGGTAGTCAGTGTCATTTTAAATGGAGGCAAATTTAGCATAAAATGTATTGAAAGTTTATAGAAGGTAAATAGAGCTGGAATTGTGCAAAAAAAAAAAAACTTTAGGAACCCAATGCTTCATTATTAAAATCATTATAATTTTCTATAATCTTGCAGCTATATAAGCTGAATATCTGATTTTGTTACTATTTTATATCATGAGTAGATGTTAAAAAGCTGTTAGCCTAGAAACTGATTTTTTTGCAACATTTTAAAAGACAAATTTATCTCAAAAGTGGTTTAGCTTCTTATTCCTTGAAACCATGAAATTATTCTGAATCTTCATCTAGCAAATTTATTTGGGTTGTAAGGAGAGACAAGAATTCAAATGTGAAATAAGTCTTTTCCTCATTTTAAAGGTACTTTTCCATCTTGTCCATTTATACAATAGGATATTTTATGTATCCTCTCTTATCTTCTTTATATCAAAATCTATCAACATATTGATGAGCAAGAAGTATCATATCCCCTTATATTGCTTAGTCTTCACAGATTTCTCTTAGATTACAGATAAAGTACACATATTTTTCTTGACTATTTACTCTGAGAATAATCTTAAAATGAGACACTTTTCAACTATCATTTCATAGTTGCCAGAACAAACAACCTTTCTCAACATTCCATTGGAATTCTCATCTGAATTTTCTTCATCTGTCTCTGATTTGCAGAAATCTGACCCTTCACTCTGAATAAATTCTCTTCATTCCTCAACTCATTTTTCTTATATGGCATTATACATACATACATGTATATGTATACACATACATACCACACACACATATATACACACATATACACATGTGCATATGTATATACATATATAAACATATATATACATATAATCTAAAGGTATGCCCAATGCACCATCTCTAACTTGAAAATATACATATTTTTCTAAATGACAGATTTCTATAGAAACAACTTTTAAAATAAATTCTACTCTTTTCCTTGTTTGTGTCACTTGTTGCTGTGTTTTTCAAAGACTGTACTCTAACATATGCCTGAGAATTCTTCCACAGGAATTTTGTTCCCACATCTAACTATGCAAAGCCTGATTTCTGATATGATAGTTACTAGTGCCATATGAGTTGCCTGATTTATATATTTACAACTAACTTTAATGATGCATGGATAGGGGCATTTCAGGCTATATTAGATGGAGGAAAAATTAATTTTTTTTTGTCTTCACTAACTCTTACAAAAAGAGTAATTATGGGCTAGAAGTAGAATGATTACAACTCTTTCAAAAGACCAGGGCTGGGGTTACAACAAATAATAGATTTAGGAATAAATGGAACGTGTTAATCTCTAATGTGAGCACTCAGCTTCCATGTTCTGACAAGACACACAAACCCACCAAGGGTCTTGTGATTTGGGACTCACTCAAGAATTTGACTATTGGTTATGCCTTGGTCAGGTTTTCACATTTGTTCCATTCCCCTCACCCCTTTTTGCAAAAACATAGGGCCTCAATGTTATATAGCCACATATGGGGGGAAGATGGAAGGACCAATCAGTTTTCTAACTTCCTGCAGTGGCCCTTACATTAGGAAATACTAAGGTAGCAGAATATGCATCCTCTCATCTTTCAATCCTATGAAAAGTGGAAAATATTAGATCATTCCAATAAAAAAATTAAAGATTGGAGGTAAACGTGGAAGTGGGCCACTCTACATGAATTCACCAGGCCTGAAGGAAAACAAACTGGAATTCACAATTAGCTTTTGTGCTATCTTCGGACATTACTTAGAATAAGGTCTGAGGACAATAAAAAATGAATTCACTGATATAGCAGACATTTTTGAAGTTCAACTCTAGACTATGAAAGGGGGAAGGATCAGAAAATTGGCAGTAGGAAAAGATAAGGATGCCCTGTAGACTTCTTAAATTGAACTAATTATCTCCTCATCCTAAACACTTTCTTCCAACCTTTCATATTATTATCAAGAGATCCACCATCTTTGAAGTTCCCCAGGCTCATAATCTAGGTGTCATCCTTGATTCTTCATTATCTTTTACTCCCAGAATCAATCCTTTGCCAAGGCCTGTTGATTTCACCTTTGTAACATTTATCACATATGCCCCATTCTCTCCTCTGGTACTGCTGTCACTCTGACACTTGTTCTCATCATGTCTGGACTATTGCAGTATCGTGATATTTGGTCCCTATGCCTCAAGTCTCTCCCTACTCTATTCTCTACTCAGTTCATCAAAACAATTTTTCTAAAGCATATTTCTGACCATGTCTCTCCCCTATGCAATAAACTACAGTGGCTTTCTACTACCTCAAAGATCAAATATAAAATTATTTGATGTTTTAGAACTGTATCTTCTTCTGATCTCCTTGACCACCCCCACCCCTACCTTCTAGTCAATATAGTAAGCAACTTTATATGTTGCCACTATAAAGTAACAATAGCAGGAAGTAAGATTGCAAAAGGGAACCATAGAAATCATCAAAGTATCCCAAATGAGCACAATTTGTGAACTGTTTCATATATTTACCCAAAATTTCATACAGAGACAATGTACTAAGTAAAAGGAAGCCTACTAGGCCTTGTTTTGAGGACCTTTTGGTTCTATGATCTGTAAACCTCAGATAAGCTCCAGACATCTTCAGTAAGACCAACAAAACACAAAATGGTGCTGATAACTTTGAGATGATGTAGATATGTCAATAAACTAACCCCAAGGTGATAGGGATAAGAGTTAGTCTGTCCCTCCACAAAAACCTTATAAAACTGAACCTTAACTCCTATACTTTTCCATCTCCATCCACTATATGCTTCCTAGTGCTCCCAAGTCTAATCTATGGTAATTTGAGTGATTCTCTTTGCCTCTCCCCCTCCCCATACTCTCACTCATGCTGCCTGCCTTCCTGCCTTCCTTTACCATCTCATCCCCTGTCCCCTAGTCATCTGCCTTTGTTTGTCTTTCACTGCTTGCTTCTGTACTTTCTGGTTTTGTTTGTTTGTTTGTTTGTTTGTTTTGTCACCATACCAGTTATGGTCTTTCCCAGAGAGTTAAACAAAATAAAATCTAGGTGTACCTGCCCACATTGCACAATTTAATAAATTATCAATTCACCTTCATAAATTAGTAACCCCCCCCACACACACACACTCCTTTCCAGTCTTCTTACACATTACATCTCTCACTTCAACATACAAACTCTGATCCAGTGAGGCTTTTACATTTTTTTTTTTAACAAGACTCTCCATTTCCTAACTTCAGGCATTTTCATTGTTTGTCTCCAATTCACAGAATTCTCTTCATCCTCATCTTCACCTCCTTACTTCCCTAGCTTCCTTCAAGTTCTGGATAAAATCCTGCTTTCGAATGGAAGTGTTTCCCAATCTTTCTTAAACGACAGTAACTTTCCTCTGTTGATTAATTCCTATTTATTCAGTATATAGTTTGTATGTTGTTTACCCCATTTGACAGAGAACTTCATGAGGACAGGGACTATCTTTTTTTTGTTATTGTTGTTCTTTATATTCCCTGATGTTAGTATTGGACCTGACACATAGTAGGCAGTCAGATATATTTATTGACTGACAAAAAGCACATGAACTCTTAAAAAGAAACAAAGCAAAGCAAACTGATCTGAAAAGAAAGGATGTATAAAGACAATATAAGGATGATAAGCCTCCCATAAAAAACATTACTAGTCCAAAAAAAGAAGACCCACAATAATGCAAGAAAGATTATAAAAGTGCCTATAACTTCTGCATACAGAAAATAAAGCACAAATGAAAAGAATCCCCATGTCACTTACAGAAAACCAAACAAACCAAAACTATTCATCAAACTCCAAGGTGCATAGTTGTTATTAAAAAATAAGTTAATGACTATTTCATTGACAGGAAAATTAAAGTTATCAAATAAATTATCTCCATATTAAAAGATGATAAAAGGGGGGCAAAACCAAGATGGCAGAGTAGAAACAATAGCCCAGTCAAACTTTCCCAGTATTCCTCTCCAGACAACTTTAAAATATTGAATTCTGGAGAAGCAGAGCCAACAAAAGGTCAAAGTGAGATCTGTTTTCCAGCACAAGACAACGTAGGAAGTTAGCAAAAGAAGTCTCTGACACAGGGTAGCAGCTAGCCTGGCACCAGCAGTGAACCTTAAAAAAACTGCTAGCCATAGCAGTATTTCAGGAGCTCTCAGTCTACAGATGGAAAGAGGTTTTGATAACTGGTCAGAAAGAGATTATAGTGGACATGGAGTTAGCATTACGTTTAAGACTCTTCAATTACCAATGTAGTTCTTGGTCACAGTTTCACAGGCAGAAGACGGAAATGGGAAACCAGTTATAAGCAACTCCCCCAAAATAAATGTAAATTGAACATAAGCCCCAATAAGAATTTCTCTAAGAGTAAAAGAAAGAGATAAGAGGTAGAATAAAATTTGGGAAAAGAAATGAGAGATGCAAGAAAACTGTTAAGAGAGAATTAATAGATTGGTAAAAGAGTCACAAAAATATTGAAGAAAATAACACCTTAAAAAACCAGAATTGGCCAAATAGGAAAAGTGGTACAAAAATTCACCTATGTTGTTAGGTTTACTGGCATATACTTAGAGAAAATAATTCCTAATAATTTCTTTAATTTCATCTTAATTGGTGATGCATTCACCTTTCCCATTTTTGTTACTGGTAATTTTGTTACTGGTAATTTGGTTTTCTTTCTTTTTAAAACAAATTAACCAATGGTTTATGTATTTTTTTTTATAAAACAAGATCTTAGTTTTATTTATTAATCCTTTTTTCTAATTTTAAATTAGAATTATTTTATTCTCTCTTTTGATTTCCAGGATTTCCATTTTGGTGTTTAGTAGAGGATTTTTAATTTGCGCTTTTTCTACTCTTTTTTTTCTACTTCAGTTGAATGCTCAATTAATCGATCTGTTCTTTCTTTTATTGATGTATATATTTAAAGACATAAATTTTCCCCCTAACACTGCTTTGGCTCCATCATATAAATTTTGCTATGTTGTCTCATTATTGTTATTTTCATTAATGAAATTATTGATTGTTTCTGTGGTTTGTAATTTGAACCAATCATTCTTTCAATGAGTTCATCCTATTCTCATTCATAGTTTTGATTACTACACATTTCCTTCTACAATATATACTACTCAGATTAGCGAAAGAGGAAATTGAATAAGTAAGTATCCGTATTTTAGAAAAAGAAATCAAACAAGCCATAAATGAGCTCCCTAAGAAAAAATCTCCAGGTCTAGATGGAATTATAAGTGAATACCACCAAACAACTAAAGAACAATTTATCCAGGTACTATATGAAGTCTTTGAAAAAAAATAGGTAAAGAAAGAGTCCTACAAAATCCTTTTTGTGGCAATTCTATTTGATTGCACAAATATGATTTTGAAAACTAAATCAGGGAAAGCCAAAAAAAAAAGAGGAAGAAAACAATAGTCCAAATTCCTTAAAGAAGATTGATTTGTATATTTTAAAAGAAATATAAAATACTAGCAAGGAGAGTACACCAATATATCAGAAAGATCACATATTATGACCAGGTAGGTCATATAAATTACATATAATCACCAAAAAATCTTTAAACACACACTCACACACTTTAATTTTAAGGTTAAAATAGAACATTGAGTCATTTCTTAAGATTATAGGGGTGGGTTGTAGATTAGGGGGTGGAGAGGAAAACAAAACTTTTATAAAGATGAAGACATGACATTAGAATAATAAGTCTAAAGAATCATGCATTATACTCTGAGTCATCACTTAAAAGTTAAATGATGTGATGGAAAAAGCTATTCACATCCAGATAAAGAACTATGGATTCTGAATGTATATTGACCATATTAGTTTCACATTTTTTTTGGTAGCTTTTCTCTTTTGTTCTGTTTCTTCTTTCACAAGATGATTAATGTGGAAATATGTTTCCATGATTGCACATGTATGACCTATATTAGATTGCTTGCCATCTTGGGGAGGGAAGGGAAGTAGGAAGAAAAATTTGGAACTCAAAATCTTACACAAATGAATGTTGAAAACTATTTTTACATGTAATTAGAAAAAAATATAATACTATTTACAAAAAAGTTAAATGATGTAGATTTTCAGAATAAAAATGGAAAAAGAGGGTTTATGAAAGGAGAATGGAAAGATAAGAAATGTGATTTATATTAATTAAGCCTATATTAATTAAAATTCTTCACTGGATAAACAGCGAAGAAAAAACCCCTTTTGTCTTTCACTAAGAAAAGGGGATACAAAAGAATGGTTGAGGTAGAAATCAAAGGTATTGAAACAGGAAGAAATAAAGTTGGTGATTTTAACCTAAAAGAGAAAATGAGCATATTATAGCGGGACAAATTTGTAAGAGTTCATATACTTAAAGACCTCTGTCTCCAGACTTGTTATGTCTCTATGGGTATCTGCTTTAGGAGAATGGAAATAGAGCTCTTAGAGAAAAATGGTGTCCGGAAAGGTGGGAAGACTTGGACTAGAAAGGAGAAAACAGGATAAATGGAAATGATAATAAATCATGGAAAAGTCATAGAGAAAAATGGACTGAATGATCTGGAGTATAGAATAATTTCAACTATGGAAAAAAGCTTTTTTTCCCCCTTTTAAATCATTATTATTTCCCTGAGGAAATGTTGCTTCTGAGAAAGTGAGACACAGAGACACACACATACAGAGACAGAGGAAAAGGGAGGTGAAGAGGCAAGAAGTACAAGTCAATTACACAGAAATTTGTTAGAAGAAGGAATGCAAAGTATTTTAAGAACTTTAAAGCCATAAAAATACAAAGGCTATTATAAGTATAAAAACATGAATCAAGAATACAATTTTAACAGACACACGGAAGACAATTAATGATAATAACAAAGCAAAGAAATACTTTTGGGAGATACACAAACAAAAAAAAATGCTAACAAAGAGGAAAGGAGGGGAGATTTTGAATTAACTATTGAGGGAGAAAAAAGAGGAAGAATTTGAAAACTAAAGAGAAGAAAGAGAAGTAAAATTCCAGCCTAGGGAAAGAGTTGACAAATTGGGAGTGGGAAATTGAGAGTGAGGGGAAGAGAGTATTAGTGTTGACTTTATAGTAGATTAAGTAAAACTCTTCGAAAAACCTAGTTACACATTGAAAAGAGGAAGTGGAAATGAACAAATAAAAAAAAATACTAGAGAAAAAGATGAAGAAAAATATAAAACCAAACTCTCTTAACTCCAAATATAAATCACTTTTTAAAATTATATCGAATAAAAGATTGATAATCAGCTTGGAAAACAAAGTTCAAAGCCTGAAACTTATAAGAAACATATCAAAAATGAAAAAGATGTATATAGACCCAAAATGGGATTGTAAGGGGAAAATACTATGCATAGAGTGAATCTAAAAAATTGATGCGAAATCATGATGTCAGAAAAATCCAAAACAAATTCAAATATAAACAGGAATAGATAAAGAAGTTACATTATCCTGAGCATACCATAGACAACCAACTAAGATCAACATTACAGTTATATGCTCCAAACATCATAGTATCTATATTCATAATATGAAAATCATATTGCTAGACAACATAGATATTTAATAATAATAAACTTTAATGTGTCTCTTTAAGTTGGAGGAATGCTTAAAGGATCAAAGCATAAAACATAAAATTCACTTAATTTCTGAAAAACATATACCTATAATAGTACTTATCAAGTCTCCTTAAAGGCACCAATAAAGGATAAATATATTTCTCAGCACCACATAAGACTTTTTCCAAAAAAATAATGTACTCCATATTAGGGAGTAAAGATATAAATAAAAATAGAAAGGCAGAAGTACTATATACATCTTTTACCGACCACAGCACAATAAAAATATTGTAGTGAGGATACTTTGGATTACTCTCTGAAATCCATATCAATCATCCCTTCCAGGTTTTCCAGTACCCTGAGGAGCTTGATAAAAATTCTTCTCTAAAGTTATCAGTCTGCTAGAGGTCCCACTTGCTGTATCTTTCTTCCCCACCCTAACCCTCTTTTTAATAATCTGGGATATCCATGAGTGAAAAAGGTTTCCTCATAATGTAATGGATTTTCCTTTTGTTTTGGCGTCTTCAAATAAAAGCTGGATGACCTCTAGTCAGGTATGGAATTCTTTTGCTTCAAGTAGGAGTAGATGTACTCTGAATTATCTCCCAATACTAACGTTTGCAATGCTAATTGGATGTGGCTGAGATACTGATTCTAGTCACAAATCTACTTCCAACCTCTTTTCTCATGCCTGACTTGAAACACAAACTTGACAACAAAACTTGGATTCTGTTCTTCCCTGTGTGATACTAGCCTGTTGGAACTTTTAAAGGCAATTTTTCTAGACTTTAAAAATTAGAATCTTGATAGTCTATCCAAAGTCCATAACATTTAGAGTTCATTTGTTCCAGATACTCCTTTTCCATTGGATCAGTCTCTCTGCTCCTCTAGGATAACTGGACTCTTAATGTAATTCTGGAACTTCTGGTTGGTTCCCAGCCCCAACCTTGCAAAAAACAAACAAACAAACAAACAGACAAACAAACAAACAAACAGGTAATGTCCTTTCCAACAATCTATTCTTCATTCTAATTTCAACTTGCCCTGTACAGGTAGAACAATGTTCAAATAGTTCATTCAAACTGATAATAAATCTGAAATGAATATTTTCATCTGCACAAAGAATACATTACTAATGATCAAATTTTAGATCCTTATGGAGAATATTTTGGAGAGGGCCTTGGAAGTGTTTGTAAAATCATCAAGTTCCCCCATTGTCATTTATTTACTTAGGCAGCAGGTACCAGACTGAATGATGCTGCCCTTTGCTTTATTGGGAGGTGGAGGTGGAGGTGGACAATACTTTTGTTTTTAAGCTGCTATTTAAAATTCTTTCATTTACTCATCTTTACATCATACTTTCATTACTCATCTACATGAGTAATCATGATGAATAAGTGATGGATAATTCTTTAAAAAAAATTGTGTTCTCATGTACCATTAATAAGGCAGAAGAACTCCAGAGAGAATATAGGATATAAATGCTGTAGTAAAAAAAAAATAGATTATCTGCAAGGTTTTAGGACCCATTATTTGTCATCAAGGGCTGACACTAATAAATACACTTTTGGAAAAAAAGAGTAAGTTGTAAGGGAGAGGTAGAATAGGGAGAGAATGTGGAAATGGAGTTGCCTGTTACTTAATGATATCCATGCAAGTGCACAAAAAAGATCCAGTTCTGAAATTTCAATGATAATTCTCTTTCAGTACTTGAAAGACCCATAATTTAATCAATTAACTGAAGTTGTTTAGGGTTTCTGGGAAAACTGAAATGTCAGGGTACAAGGCAGAGTTGCCTGGAACAAATTAACACCCTCAAATCATCTTCCAGTCAAGTGACAAAGTTTATTGTAATGCCAATAAAGCTGGCCAGATAACCAGGGAACCTACAACTTAATGGGGGTGAGACTGCTGCTTATATACAAAAGGACAGTGAAAAAAACTGGATGGGATTAAAGAGTGGTAAGTAGTCTGGGGTAAGGCAGGTACAACAGTGAAAGGAATATCAAGTAGGCTAATTAGGTGATCTAGGTGGGCTTCTTGAGGGTCAGGTTCCTTTAGCTGAGGCACCAGTGATCTGGGCTACTGAAATGTATGAGAAAATTCAGGGACTGGGCTGCTTTCAAAGACATGATCTTTTCCTTTTAGGGGTCCAGGTCCCATCACCCCATCATAACTATTTCCTCAAATAATATGGATTATACTTCAATTCAATAAGCATTTACCAAAAGCCTATTGGTGCTGACTTTCAGGTACCAACACTGAAAAATTAGTAAAATTTATAAAACACATTCCACGTGCCAGGCACTATGATAAACTCTAGGAATACAAAGAAAATGAGAAAAAAAAAAGTTCATTCTCTTAAGAAATCCAAAGTTTAATGGAGGTGAAAACTTGCAAGCTTGTATGTATAAATAAGATAAGTATGGGAGATCCCTGAGGGAAGCCACTAAGACTAGGGCAAAGTGGGAAAATCCTGCAGAAAGCCAGACTTTAGTTGAACCCTGAAGGAAGACAGGGAAACCTGGAGGTATAGAAGATCAGGTAAAGAATTCCAGGCCTGGGCAATTGATTGAGTGACATGGGAAACACTGGCATGGGACTGCCCAGCATGGCAGAGAAAGTGCTGTGCTCTATGAGCAAAGTAGAATTGAAGTAACTCAAAAGAAATGTGAGATGCACAAATTTAGAGAATCTGTTGCAGTTCACAAATGCTTGGTGTCAGGAGATGAATGTAGTATCATGTTGGAGGATAAGCAATGGGAAAACATAAAGGGAGACTCTGGAAAGCCCTCATGTGGGAAGTAGCACTTGAACTAACCTTTAAATGGAGTTAGGGATTGTAAAAGGCTGATTTAAGTAGAGATAATCTTCTATTCAAGAGGTGACAATCTGTGAAAAGACACAAAGGAGAACAAAATAGGCCAGTTTGACTGGAATACAAAGTACATGAAAGAAAATAATGGTAAATTACTCTGGAAAGCTAGGTTAAAGTCAAATTGTTTAGAGTTTCAAATGCCAAATAGAGGATTTTTCATTTTATCATACTAGAAATAGGGAGCAAGCGAAGTTCTTTAAGAAGAAGGGTAACATGATCAGATCTCTGCTTAAACATGATTAAATTGTCAGGCATGCAGTGAATGAATTGGATGAGAGAGTAGAAAAATACAATTAGGATAATTTTGCAAGTAGTCCATGTAAAGGATGCTGAGGGTCTGAACCAAGTTACTGGTTGTGTGAGTGGTTGTTCTCCTTTGTTCTTGAAGAGGACCAAAATGACATCACTATTTTAGAGTCAAGTTACAATGTGTCTGATTATGGCTGAACAGACCAATATCACTCTATCACAGGTCAGGTACAAATAGTTCATTTGAACATTTGGATGGATTTAATGAGGTAATGGGACCTGGACCCCTAAAAGCAAAAGATCATGTCTTTGAAAGAAACCCATTATCTGAATTTTCCCACACTGGCATTTCTGTCTGAGGCATCTGGCCCATCTCAGCATACTCAATAATCTTTTTAACTGTCCTTTCATTCTGGCTCTCATACCACTTAACTCCTTTCATTGTCTGCACCTGGCCCACCCCAGGCTACTTGCCACTCCTTAATCCATCCAGATCTTCTCACTGCCTTTTTGTATATGTGTCAGTTCCATACTCATCAAATTTGCAGATTTACCAGGAATCTTGCCCACCATACTGGTCTTAAAATAAAATGTTGCTACTTTGACTGAAAGAATGCTTCAGTGGTTGAATTCTTTTGATACACATTCACCCTGTACCTTTATGTTTTGGGGTTCCCAGCACCCCGAATTACAACAGATTCTCTAAATTTTTGCATCTCATGTTTCTTTTGAGCTACTTCAATTCTGCTTTGCTCATAGAGCACAGCACTTTCTGTGCCATGTTAGACAGTCCCATTCCAATTTCTCACGTCACATAATCAAATCTGAAGTTCTTAAGAGAGACTTCGAGAGTGTGCTTGTATTGCTTCTTCTGACCACCATGTGAATAAAAAGAATGTGAATTCATCTCTCCATATTTTAATAGATAGACTTTGGTTAAATTGCTTAATGTCTTAGGGAATTATTCAACCCTCTAAGGCTACAGATTTCATAGCCAGGTTCTGATCTCTCCTGATAAATTAAGTTTTCCTCATTGGGAGTTTTCAATCAATATATATATATATACATATATATATACATTTCCTATGCACCAACTATGTGCCTTTAAGCACTGGGATAAACTCTGGGGCTATAACCCTTCCCTGGGTAGGGTGGGGGGGAGAAGATAATCCCTGTCCTCAAGTAGTTGACAACTTAATAGGGACTGACAAAAGCACTCAGTAAAGAGGGAGAGGAAGGAAATGTGCTTGGTGGGGAGAAGGGGATGATGAAGAAGTACTAGGTACTGCAATCAGGTAGGAAATGAAGAAATAACTAACTTGAGAGCACTCCCTAAATGGATGTTTTGGAAGGAGCTCTTTACTCCATCTTCTATTGAGATCATTCCCAGGGGTAGAGAATACTGATGAGGTGTGGTCAGATATTGAAATGATACACACTTCCCTACTCCCTTTGCTTACTTCCTTTTTTTCTCTTCCCCATATAGAATAAAATAAACCTTACTACTTATCTTCTCTATGAAGGTGAATATTAAACTAATCTGTGAGAGACTCTCAAAATTTAGATGACTTGGCCCCACTGCAAATTTATGTTTTCTACCCAAATATGGGCCTCCAAAACTGCATAAAAGTAAATTCTGAACATTTTTTGACTCTATCATTGCCCATAGCAGCTGTTCAAAACCTTCTGAAGCTTGAAAGCCACAGGGCAGCCTGAAGAAAACAGCATGCTTTCTTCCCCTACACAACACTTTGGCAAATGAACTAGCCTCCTGCTTTATAAAGTATATTGAAAATATCAATTATAAGCTCCTTCATGTCCATTTTTATTTGACATGCATACCATAAATATTTTTCTCTGTCTTAGAGATAGGAGATCTACCTCTTTGTACCTTCCCTATCTCTCATCCCCCTTCAAAACAAATCCCTCTGCTTGTGTATTTTATCCTATCTACTTTCTGACCTTCATCCTTCCTTTCCTTTTCCCTAAAACACTTTATGACTATTGAACTTAGGATTTTACTTTTTTAAAAAAATCATTTTTTTATTATGGGGCCAAGGTCATGTGTTCCTCCAAATACCAAAAAAACCCTACATCTGTGAGAAATACTATCCTCAAATCTTCATTCTTTCCAACACCTTGCCCCTTTACACATCCAATTATTTGCCAAATCATTTCAATCCCTCCCCTACAAACTATAATACATATGTCTTTCTCTCCAAATAACCACTAATCTAGTTCTGAGATCTGATAGTTACATGTTTCTAAAAGGACAAGGCATTTGCTCTAGATATCAGTTTCATTTAGGTTTAGCGGGTTGACAGTAGAAAAAAGATAACCAATCATACCCGTCTTGTAGAGTTTCCCAACTCATTTTAAAAAATATTTCTTAAGTGTCAACTTTTGTGCCACATACTAAAGCTATAAAATGCAAATCTTTGACTGCCTCAATTATTGCTATCATTTAAAAATTATTTGCTCAGTTTCAAGTATCCTTACTCCTTTCATCCCTACGGCTTCTATTAGCTGTCTTCCACACAGTCAATAAGGAGAAATTAAAAAAAAAAAAATCTGACCATGTCATTACCCTGCTTAATCAGGGGCACATGAACTTAACCTGCATTCCATGATCTTGTGTGTGTGTGTGTGTATGTGTGTGTGTTTGTGTGTGTGTGTGTGTATTTGAAAACTAGCAACAAAGCAGTCTCTAGGACTTGATTATCCCCTATCTCACTTGGTGAAGGTTTCTGGATGTATAAAGGAATAAAACTTCCACCAAAATGGAATGGATTACTTTCCAACTTAGTATAAATCTGCAAATTGATGGATGCAGCACACCCTGCCCTGATGAATAGATGCATTTCCATATGGAAATGAAGAGGCACACCTCTAGAAGCAAAGTGTCATTGAATCCTTATTACATACCCTTGCTATGTTTGGCACTGAGAATACTTCTTTTTCTTAACTGTTCAATGAGTTACTAATGCTTGTTTTTGTCCTAGAACTTGACTTAAATTAATAAGATGAAAGCATCAGGTCTGGTCAATTTTGTGCCCAAAATTCTCTAATGTTGAGAAAGAACTAATGTAGCCTAAATGCAGATTGAAGCATAATATTTTCACTTTTTTGTGTGTTTTTTTCTTTCACTCTATTTCTTCCCTCACAACGTGACTAATATAGAAATATGTATACATGATTTCACATACATGACCTATATCAAATTACTTACCCTTTTAGGGAGTGGGGAGAGAGAAGGAGAAAATTTGGAACTCAATTTTTTTTAAAATGAATGTTAAAAACTGTCTTTACACATAATTGGAAAAAAATAAAATACTACTAAAAAGTATCTCTAACACCTTTCAAACTCAACTCATGTCACCTACTTCATGTAGTCTTTCCTAATTGCCCTCCCCAATTACACTGTATTTTTTGTATATTTTGTATTCTGTATCCATTTATCTCTCCAACTTACACCCCAAAGTAGTGCAAGCACCTTAAGAGCAAGGATGACTTAATTTTTGTCTGAACCACCGAAATTGCCTAAAAATAAATCAATATCTTGATTTTTAATTATAGAATCCATCATGTGTGTGATATAGGCAGAATAGAATTCTGTATTTTAAGTTGACATAACACTTTTTATATGCTATTTTTGTCAAAATCAACTATGCCTCCATTTATTAATGCATGCCATCTTTCATCATTCTAATTCATTTTAAGTGTTAAGTCACTAAGCATTTCAAAAATATAGTGTTATCTGTGCTGCTATTAACAAGATAAAAAAGGGGCAGTGGTAAATTATACTTAGGGTTTAATATTGTGTAAAGTGGAAGAAAACTGATGTAACACTTCAAAAATTTTAGTGGTACATAAATTTAGCATTGCATTGCAAATGTTTGTTAGTATAAATAAACTTAAATAAACATTAAAAAAATCAATAGCATGAATTGAAGGAAACTATTCATTGCTTTATCCAACTGAGCCTAATACCGTCAAATTCTGACTCTACACTGCTTACAGAGCAGTAGGCAAATCTGGTAGCAGAGGGAGGCATTTAGTAAACATAATTCCTGTCCTCAGGGAGCTTCAGGTCTAATTGAGGGGTATGCCATATTCACAAAAAAAGTATAATAAGCTCATTAGAAGGGTGTGGAGTGTTGTGATTGAGGTCCAAGGAGGAATAGATAATTAATGACTGTGGAATCAGAGAAGACTTCATGAACAAAGTAACATATTTGAGCTGTTAAGAGTCTAGTTCAAACCAATTGTAAGGAAGGCCTGTGGTAGGGAGTGGCAGTGAAAATAGAGAGGAAATGGGCATAGTATTTATTGTGGTTAATAGTGTTCTTCACTATATGTCTTTGCATATATTTTTGTATTTTCTTATCTATATGTTTTCCCTAGTAGAATAATAAAAACAGAAAGAAATAGAGGGATTGAAGATTTGAGCTATTTTATTTGTGGCTTTATAGCTCTAGTATCTTGCTCAAAAGTTGATACTTAAGAAATTTTTGTCAAAATGAAATGGGCAACCCTACAAGGTGGGTATGATTGATTATCTATATCCAACCGCCAGTCACTTAAAACTAAATTGAATTGATATCTAGAGCAAATATCTTGTCTCTGATGAAACAAATAGCTATCAGATATCAGATTGCGACCCAGGCATCTTTTGATTGCAAGACCATCATCATTTTCATAGCACTAAGCTGCTTTAGAGTATAAAGAATTGATGATATGGAAGGATATTGGACATAGAGAAACTTCTTACAAGTTTGATAGTTAAAAGGAGAAGAAAGAGATAGAATGGTGGCTAATGGAGGTAAAAAGAATTATAGGAATGATAGCATAGAGAACTTCTAAAGGTCTTAGTCATATGGAGCTACTGGAAAAGGAATAATATGAAGATATATGAAGGGGACTGCTGGGGCATGGTCATGGAATAAATGAGGTAGGTGCCTTCAACAGCATGTTGAAAGGAGTAATGTTTCACCATAGAAAATGATGAGCAGCTACCCACTGGGAAAAATTGATGAATCCTTGAAATGTTGAAGTATATGTTCAAGGCAACCTATAAAGTACCTGCAATATAAAAAAAAAATAGTTCACTGAGACCAGGGACTTAGGCTATAACGGATATTATCCATTGTTATTGAAGGAAACATTAGAACTGATGGAAATAAAACTACTGACAATGATGAGAAAAAAAAGTAGATGTGGACAGAGTATGAAGTCCTGCCTGCTGAGCTTAGAATCTTAACTCTAAGGAGTGGTGTTCATTGTTTTAATCTTATTATGTGAGTCTAACTAAACATGTTACCTGATGTCTTTGTCAGGTGGAAACCCCAGTTCCTGCCATTAAAATCTTTGATAAGGCTAGGTAGAAAAGTGAATAGTCAGTGTACTGGGCCTGGAATCTGGAAGACTTCTGGGCAAATCATATAAAGTGAAGTTTCCGTAACTGTAAAAATAGTGATAATAATAATAATCACCTTCCAGGGTTGTTGTGAAAATAAAAAGGAAACAATGTCTGTAAAGCACTAAGCACTGTGCCTAGCACCTATTAAATGCTGAAGAAATATGCCTCCTTCCTTTCCTCTTCTCTTCCTCCTCCCTTCTGTTCTCCCTTCCCTGCTCCCTTCTGTCTCCTTCCTTCCCTCACTCTTTACTTTCCTCCCTCCCTTTCTTTCATGCCTCAGCAGATAAGGCTTTGTCAAAATTAAACAAAAGAAGAATTTTGTAAACTAACCTTATTTCCCTTCTAATCCTAACAAAACTGGATTTGAACAACTGGAACTTTTTGTCTGTCCACTGGCTATGCACTCCCATTTTGTTTTATCTTCCAACATTAAAATGTTATCTCCTTTGAAGAAAAAAAAAACCAAGAAGAAAACAACCAACATTTATTAAATGCATGCTATATATCAGGCACTATGCAAAGCACTGAAGATGCAAAGAGAAGCAAAAATTCAGTCCCTGATGTTAAAGAGCTCACACCCTAATGAGAAAGATAATGTGGAGAAAAAAAAAAACCTTTTTACATACAAGATATCTACAATGAAGGTGACACCAGAAGGATGATATTAGCAGTAGGTGGGTACAGGGAAAGAGAGAAAAAAATGTCTCAATATTCTCTTCGCATCATCAGCAATCTTACCCATAGGATCTTGAGCATAGTAAGTCCTTAAAGATTGAAAGGGAAGTGGAAAGGGAAAGGAATAAGCATTTATACAGCATCCCATGTACTAGGAAGAGTGTAAAGTGCTTTCTAAATATTATTTTATTTGATACAACAACCCTGTCTGGTAGGTGCTGATGTTATCTCAATTTTATAGTTTAAAGTTTGAGAATCTATATTATTGTATAGTATATAGTAGAGGAAAGTGAGGCAGAAGTTAGGAGAATCACTCAGGGTCACACAGCTAATGTTTCTTTCAATGAAAACAAACCATGAATAATTCCGCAAAAGTATGACTAACATGCTCTGCTCATTTCAACTTGTAATAAATGCAATGGGGTGATTATTTCATATAGTATGTGTAAATGAGGTAAACATTGCGTCAAACTTTTTCTTTAGTTAAAAGTAGTAGGGCACTGGGGTGGAATAAAGATGGCAGAGAGAAGTTGGGAAGTTACCTGAGTTCTTCCCAGTTTCCCTCAGAAACAGCAATAAATTAAACCTCTAAAAGGATCCTATAGTGACAGAACCTATAAAAAGACACAATGAAACAATTTTATAACTTAAGGTAACTTAGAAGGACTTTAGGAAATGACTGTCTCCCTTGGGTAAAAGGGGAGCACAGCCCAGCACAGATGGTTTCTGGGGAATTAAGAGGGAGGCTCTTAGCCACAGAACAGATCAGCACTTGAGGCCCTTTGTAATGGCTCAGCAGGTCATTGGGACAGCAAGCCGGCTGCGAGGTCTCCAGCCCCAACACAGAAAGCAAATTGCCAGCCCTGAAATCCAGACAACAATAGGTGTGACTAGGCCAGGCAACCACAGCACAATAAGCAGGTCACCAACATCTGAGACCCCAGCGCAGAAAACTTAGGACAGTGCCCCTTATGCCCCAGGAGCAGAGCTCAACTTTAAAAGTCATGTAATAGGCCAAAAAAAGAGCAAGAAACAAAAAAGAATCTTGACCTATGGTAATAGGGAAGATCAAAACACAAACTTAGAAGAGGATAATGTTGTCAAAATGCCTGTGAAACCTCATGTGAAACCTCAAAGAAGAGCATGAATTGGTCTCAAGGCCCCAGAGTATTTTTGGAAGAGCTCAGAAAGGGTTTTAAAGTCAAATAAAAGAGGTAGAAGAAAAATTGGGAAAAGAAATGACAGTTATGAAAGAGAGAATAAGTAGCTTGAAAAAGGATGGAAAAAATTGAAGAAAATGATTCCTTAAAAAATACAATTGTTCAAAAGAAAAAAAATCCACTGAAGAAAACAACTCCTTACAAAGTAGAATTGGCCAAATGGAAAAAAAAAGAGGTACAAAAAATAACCAAAGAAAATAATTCCTTAAAAATTAGAATGGGGCGAGTGGAAGTTAATGATTCTGTGAAACATCAAGAATCAGTCAAAATCAAAAGAATGAAAAAAAAATCTAAAATACCTCATTGGAAAAACAACTGACCCAGAAAAAACAACTTACCTGGAAAATAAGTCCAGGAGATATAAAGAATTATTGGACTACTTGAAAGCCAAGATAAAAAGAGAGAGAGAGAGAGAGACAGAGACAGAGACAGAGAGAGAGAGA